>NC_092862.1:91765628-91909554 GCF_032062135.1 Pyxicephalus adspersus
GAGAGAGGTACAGTCTTTGTTGGGGAAGTTGAACTTTGCCTGTAGGGTGGTGAGGATGGGTAGAATATTTTGTAGATGGTTGGCAGCTGCAACGGCCGGAGTCAAATCGCCGTCACAATTTGTGCGTTTGTCCAAGGGAGTGAAGGCAGATTTGAAGGTGTGGAAAATGTTTTTAGTGTAGTTCAATGGTAAGGCTATGTGGTTGGAAAGGGCCTATCACAGTGGTGGATTTGGAGTTTTACACTGATGCGGCGGGGTCTACGGGTTTTGGCACCTATTTTCAGGGTAAGTGGAGTGTGGGGGCGTGGCCTCAAAAGTGGGTGGAAGAAGAGCAGGTGAAGAATTTGGGGGTGCTGGAACTATTCCCTATTGTGGTGGCAATTGAATTGTGGGGGAAGGAGTTAGCAAATAATAAAATGAGATTCCACTGCGATAAACTGGGGGTAGTACAAGCCATCAACAGTCTGTCGGTATCATCAGGGCCAGCAGTGTGGCTGTTGAGGCATTTAGTGTTGAGGTGCTTGCAGCATAACATTTATCTGTTTGCGCGCCATATTCCAGGGGTTAAAAATTTTGTGGCTGATGCGTTGTCTCGTTTACAGTGGGACAGGTTTCACGTGCTGGCGCCAGAGGCGGAGCAACGAGGGGAGCCTTGTCCAATGGAACTGTGGGGACTTGCATTGGCCCGATCTGTGAACTGGTACAAAGGTTGGTGGGTGAGCGCACTTGGGCTAGTTATGTGGGGGTTTGGAGAGAGTGGCATCAGTTATGCAGGCAGTTTGGAGCGGGGTGGACAGGAGAGAATTCAGTGCACCCATTGTTGTTTTGGCTGGCACAGGATTTTGCTAGAGGTGTGTCAGTGGCGGGGGTCAATAAGAAATTAGCGGGTATGGCATTTTGGTTTAAGTTGCAAGGGGAGAGGGACCTGACGAAGACGTTTTTAGTAAGACAGGCTGTTAAGGGTTATAGGAAAGGAAAGAGGTCGCTGAATACTAGGAGGCCGGTTTCCATTGCGTTGTTGGGGGAGTTGTTGTTGAGCATAGCACGGGTATGCGAGGGTCCATATGAAAAATTGCTCTTTAAGGCAGCGTTTGTTTTAGCTTTTTTTTGGGGCAATGAGGTTTGGGGAATTGGTTAGCCCCGCCCGGGACCGGGCTGTGGGAGTAGTGTGCCAGGATGTCACTTGGTCAGAGGAGGAGGAGGTGAGTGTGTGGATCCGCAAATCTAAGACTGACCAGTTTGGGAAAGGTTTTCGAATACAACTTTTTAGGATGGTGGGGTCCCGTCTGCCCGCTTATGGTAGTGGGGGAATTCATCAGACAGAGGCCTAGGACATGGGGCCTTTGTTGTTGCATGGAAACAGGACCTTTTTGTCTCGTTTTCAGTTCATTACGGTGTTTAAAAAATGTTTGGTGAGTATGGGTAAAGATCCGAAGGGTTACTCCTCCCATTCCTTTAGGATTGGGGCGGCCACAGAGGTGGCCAGATGGGGCCTAGGGGAGAGGGTTATTCGGAAGATTGGACGGTGGGAATCGAGATGGTTCCGGTTGTTCATTCGGCCACATCTGTTGTAAGATGGGGTGGGGTTCAAAGTGGGGGTAGTTGGTGGGGTGGTGTGGGGCGGAAGGAGTTGTTCTAGGTTGGTAAAATGTTTGTTTTATTACAGAAGGGCACAACTGCTTAGTTTGGATACTGGGTCACTCCTATGTGTGGTGGGGTGCCAGAAGAGCAGAGGTACGGCCGGAGGGCCGACTGCTAGGATTGCCCATGGAGGAGGCTACAGTGCGCTGGCTGGGTGTTCGTGGCATGCTATAGACCAGGGTGGTGCCGGAGCTTCGAAGATTTGTGGAATTGGACCGGCGCCCGGATGTGGTGGAGGCTGGAGGCAATGATTTGGGGCAGCGATCCATGCGGGAACTGATCAGGGATATTAAAATTGATTATTTGAGGATCAGGTTAGAGTTCCCGGTAGTGATCATAGTTTGGTCAGATATAGTGGCCAGAACGAGCTGAAGGGGAGCAAGGTCAGTAGCGAAGGTCAATAAGGCACAGATCAAAGTAAATAAGGAGGTGGCCAGGTTTGTAGCTGGGAATAGGGGGATAGTGGTCAGGCACAGAGAATTGGAGGAGGAAACGTGGAGGTTTCTGCGCAGTGACGGGGTGCACCTGAATGCCAAAGGTACAGATTTGTGGTTCTTGGGTCTGCAAGATGGAGTGCAGCGAGCATTTCGGGTGTAAAAGAGCGCTCAGGCATGAGGTATCCCGCCTGAGCGCAGTGGCAGTTGGGATTTAGTTGGGAGGGTAAGAGTCCTGTTCGTCATTTTGGTAGGGCAACCCAGTGGTAGGGTGCCCATTAATGGGGTTATGGTGGGGGCCCTGAGGCGGTGCTGGGCCGCTAAGGGTCAGTGTGGTAAAAAATGGTAAATTTACACTCGGTGGAGCGGACTTTACCCCTCCTAGACCTGCGGACTGGTTGGTTAAAAAGTGGAGTTGGATATAGTGCAATAGGGCACAGTGGTTTTTGATAATGGGTTGTTGGTTTACAGACTTATTTATTATTGGTTAAAGAAAAATGTGGGCAATTTTGAAATAATATTGTTATTAATATGCTAATGTTATGTTTTGTTAATGTGATGATAATTTGAATGTTAGATTATGGTAATGTATGTTATTTAATGTAAGTTATTTCATATGTTATTTAAGATGGTTATTTATTGTTTAATAAAAAGAAGTTTAAAAATTTTGTTAAATAAATGGCTACTTGCCAGCCATTTTAACCCAAAACAGGTGTCAGTGCTTTTTGGAGAAAAGAGGGAGGGATGGCTGGTAAGCAAGAGGGGGCGGGAGAATTGGGAAGGTGAGGATAGTGAAAGCAAGGTGCGGAAAAGGTTTGAAAACAAAAATGTGGTTAAGTGCGGGAAGGATTTTTAAGTGAAAAATGGTTAGTGAAAATTGGGGGAGGGGAAAGAAAATTGGTTTAAAAGGGGTTTTGGGTGACAGGGGGCAATGATCCGAGCTACCCGAGTCAAGTAAATGTGAATGAAAAGTAAAGTTTACCTCTGCTTCTCAGAAAAGCTGTTTGCAGATATCCCTCAAAGTAACTGACATAGTGGTTCAAAAAAGGCTAAGCTTAGAAAAAAAAAACATTTGCCTGTAGAATTTGCCTTCTCTTATCATGAGGCATCACTACTGAGCACAGGAGAGAGAGGCTCATGGAGAGAATTTGTTTAGTCGAAACGGGGGACTATAAACTACTGTGTCAAAAATTTCACAAGGACAAACATGGAGGTGAATAGCCTGCATTTCACAACTGACCTTATGTATAAAAAAAGTCTGTAAGACAAAAGTGGCTTTTGTTGATCTTAGACAACAATCATTTGTTTCTTTTCATTTTCACGCCTGCAGTGAAAACATGAAAGGGAGGAACTTGTTGTTGGCTTGGGCAGCATAAACAGTTGTTCAGATATTACATTTTTAATACAGCAAAAGAATGCAACCTTGAATTCTGGCCTACAAAATATACAGCAGGACCCCCAAACAGAAGACCACAATCTCTACTCCTGGATTTTATTCCACTTGTGAACAAATAAAACTGGCCTTCCACAGACACAAAGATTTACAATGTAGTTTGCAATCATATTTTTTTTTTATTAATCCCCCCTAGCAGTCCCCTAGCAGTTCAATTCTGTCTAAATTTCTTTGCAAAAAGCATTACAATTTTTTTGCATGGAAATTTATTTTACATTGTAGGCTATAATTCTTAGGCATAACCCCCCAAAGTATTTCTAATAGTTAATAAATTGAATTAATTTAATAATAAACTTTAAAAAAAAATCTGTTAAAAAAATAGTTTAAAATGGTATATACCTGTACAGTAGAATATATAATATATATATATATATATATATATATATATATATAAAATTATTTATATATTATATGAAGATTTCTTTGTATTCGACAGCTATTTTGTATTGAATCCAATACAAAATAATTTGAATTTCCCTCCACTCCGCCCGCACCGACGTCATGGGAAACAATGATGTAGATCTCAGTTCTTCACTTCGCGCCTGGAGATCAGAGGGAGAAGACAATTCCCCAGGACCTGCGGGGACCAGAAGGACGATGGGGGAAAACGATGGGGGAATGGAGGAAGGTAAGTGGGGTTTTTCTTAGCTTAAAGCAACCCTGAGTGTGACTTGGGATTACCGCTTTTTGCAAGTAAAATCCACCCTGAGTCAGTCAGGACACTCAGGATTACCGCTAGGGGGGTTAATTGACCAATATAATTTATTAGACCTGATTATTAGATTTATTATAGAGTCCTATCAGCCATGATTACTGTTAGGAAACGCTTATGTGGCCAGCAATCCAATGCTGTGCTTCATCGCACCATTGCTCCCTGTTCGTTCTGTAAAGCGCTGTCACTTGCAGCAGCAAGGAGAACAAGGAAATAGCAGCATTTTCTGCTTCTATTTAGCAGTGCAGGACGATATGTACCTTCTCAGCATCCCTAGAATACACTCTTGAGACTGCGCACAGCTGTAGGGGATTTTAGGAGCAGGTTAGTTTCTGGCTGCATTCTACCCTGGCTTATAGGACTTTATAGCCTTTCTGCTTATAGTCCCTAGTTGCCTGTTGTAGAATTAAGTTGGACTAAGTTGCTGTTGGTGTGTTAAAATTTACTGGTACTGACTCTACCTGTTTCTGATCCTGTCTGATCTTGTGCATGCAACCCCCAACTCTGCTTTGTTTTTACTCTTGGATACCTCGTCTGGTGGACTGCATACCTATGTATGACCTCTGGTTCTTTATTCTGAACTTGCCTGTGCTGGAATCATTTGTACTAAGTGATCTGTGGGCTCCTGATTCTCTATCAGTCCCTCCCTAGACGCCATCCCTTGTGCACAAAAGTGATGGAGCATAAAGAGTGCAGCGTTAGATTTGGGGATTGGCTTCTAGCAAACACTTTTGCTTGACCAGGGCCTTACAACTACATTCCAAACCTGGGTGTTGGGCATTTTATGTAATAGTAAATGCAAGGTACGGCCCACTGGTCTTCACAATGGCAGGCGTTTATGGGACTCGGCTAATGAATATAGACTTATCTAACGAATGTAAAAAAAAAAAAAAACAGGAAGTAAGACACCCAATAACATACTGCACTTCAAGTTTGAATGACTTGCAGAATAAATCTGTAATAAGTTTAACACAGCTGAGGTTGTGGGTGATTTTAAGGACTGAGCTCTTCTGTAACCTTTTGTAAGCCTTTAATAACTAAGACAAATTCTGCAGTTGTTTCTTTTTGCATATCAAAGCACAGCTTGCTCCAGAAGTTAATGAATGCCTAGGATCCATAAAGTTTTTTTTGCTTTGTTTGTGATTAACTCAAAGTGATAATTTTATACAGTAACTGACACCACACTGCCTAATAATATGTTGAGACAAACATCTGTCCTAATTGCATTTATTAAAATAATGTACCTATTACCTGCTGTTACTGGGGGAAGCTATTCCTCTCAGTCCTCGGAGAGTAATGGCCTTTTATATTGTGCTTTTTACTATTTTTTATAAAACATATCTTTAAATTGTGGGCAGCATCCAGAACTAATTAAATGATTTTCTAGAAACCCATGGGAAATCACGTTTTCGCTTTTTCAGCTAACAAAGATTTCGGTTGGTAAATGTGATTCCAGAATAAATTATCTTTGGTAGCCCAGGTATCACTGTATATATATATATATATATATATATATATGTATATATATATATATAAAATAATTTCTTGTTAGAAGAACATTATGTCAGCACTTTAGATTTTTTCTAAAACAGTTTGCAAGACAAGTACACTGCTTTGTAACAAAAGACCCCTTGGTATTTAAGATACACACTGATGTTTTAACAAATATTGTAAAGTATTTGGTTACATTACAGAGTAGGATTGCATAAGACTATTTCCTTCACATACTGATTTCCAGAGGGAGGGATTTGTAATAAAATTGCATAGGTAATCTCTTGACAGTCTTTCTCCGTAACCTGGGCAATCTTTTCTTTCCCTCTGGTAGGTAGTCTAGGATTATGTCTGTAATTGTGCGGTATTTATGTAACCTGGCACAAAGTGGTAATGTAAGAGAATCTTTGTAATAGGGAAGCTCTGTTTACTAAAGCGCAACAGTAGAAGAAGGATTTGGGTTGCAAAAGCTGCAAACTGTGGGTCAGGTTACAAGTGTATGTTAACACATAATTTACTAAATCACTGGCATAAAAGTAATGTGCTTACTTAGTAAAGTCGCACCTATGCCACATACCGTATTTTTCGCCCTATAAGACGCTCCGGAATATAAGACGCACCCAATTTTAAAGGAGGAAAATCTAGAAAAAAAAGATTCTGAAAGATTATTCCCCTTCTGATCACTCATGTGCCATTCATACCGGTATTCCCCTTCTGATCACACATGTGCCATTCAAATTCCCTTTATGATCACTCTATGCCTTTCAAATTCCCTTTCTGATCACTCTGTGTCATTCAAAATTCCTTTCTGATCACTCTGTCATTCAAATTCCCCTTCTGATCACTCTGTGCTTTTTTTCCACTGTACGGCAGTTAGGACAGGGAACAGCAGGTGGCGCTGTGCCGGCTTCTTTCGCTCTGCTTTACAGACAGGAGAACACACGTGCTGCTGCCAGAGAGAAGAGGAGACAGACGCTGCTGCAGCCAGAGACACACGCAGGATCGGGTATCGGGTGAGTATATTTTTTTAGTTATTTTATCACACCTTTGTAGTATAGGACGCACTAACTTTTCCCCCCCAGTTTTGGGGAAGAAAAAGTGCGTCTTATACTGCAAAAAATACGGTATTTCTTTTTTGTTCTTTGTTGTTCCAAAAGAGTCCCAAGATGAAATTTGTTGTCCTGTCTGCACTCTTCAGTAGTGGCAGGAGGACCACTAAGTCCATCATATATTTACTATACATTTAATTCTGTTATGTCTTTTCCCCATATGACATTGAACTGGTAGTTGATTGTGGAAGTTGTTAATACCTTACACTTTTTAAACTAGCACTTAGACTTCTAGGCATCTGTGCCAAGTACACTATATAACAACTGTCAAGATATCTCCAAAAACTGAAAGCTTAAAATAAAGAAAACTGTAATAATTTCATGGCTTGGTCTGGCCTAAATACATATTAACTTTAAAAAAGGAAAAGGACTGAGGTTCAGTAAACAATTCTTTTTATGCTGTTTAAGGCATATGTAAATCTAAAAACAAAAAAATCATGGAGATTGCAGTTTATCAGTGTTTATTTAGTGTTTGCTGCGATATTGATGATTTATTAAAGCTCTCCAAGGCTGGAGAGAATACACTTTTATAAGTGAAGCTGGGTGGTTTAGCAAACCTCGAATTGATTTCTTCAAAGTCATTTGCTATTTGCTACCAAATGTTTTGAATCCTGGACCCAATCCACTCCAGGTTTGCAGGATCACCCAGCTTCACTAATGAAAGTGCATCCTCTCCAGCCTTGGCGTGCTTAGTAAACATCCTTCCTAGTAACCAAAAACATCAAATTATTGGCTGGGTTTAGGTATCCTTAAATTATTGTTTAAAAAAAAAAAGCTTGAACATAAAAAATATATAATGCACAAATTTTCACACACAGATATATAATCCTGATTAGAAACACTTTGAAATTTAATGTGTATTGTTCGCTCAAATTTAATATGTACTGTTCCCTTCATTTTCAGACATACCAACAACTAAGTCAGAATAAATTACTGAAGTTATTTACAGAGATGCCACTCCCATGGTAGACACCCAGTGAGTATGTTGGCTAATTTCCCCTGACACACCTCTTACACAAAGTCCAGAGCAGCAAATTACTGACAGCTGTTTGCCTACGCTGGCTGCATGCCTAGCAATCAGTATATTTACAAATAAAAAGATAATGCGACAGCCAGTATATAATCTGTGGTTACAACGTCATTCTTTTTTCAAAAGGAATATAGACAGCAGACTGCTTTCTAAGAAAAATTGAAGCAAAACAAAACACATACTTATTTTAGATGTTGTAGAAGCTACGGGCATGCTACAAGTTAATCTAGTTGGCCTTTGCTGCATGTTTGGCACATTAAAAAAATATCACATTAACAAAAACTGGGTCAAACAACCACTATTAGGTAATTGCATCATGATGGCCAAAAACAACACAAAAAAGCAATACAAATTTAAGACTTTCAGAACACCTTCCAAAACTAAATACAACATGCAAAACAAAGTATAAATACTATTTCTGCAAGTATAACCTTGGACCTAATCAAGCCATTCAAAATATTGAATAGCTTCATTTAGATGAATTGCTTTTTATTAGCTTTATTGTTTAAAAGCTAATATCATTTCAGCTCTTTAGAGCAATTTTTCTATTTCTGCTATTGTATATGCCTATTTATTTAGCAATAACTGTGTCATTGCTTAAGATAACAGAGTTGTATGCATATTATGGCAAACAAAGCTTTCTTTTGGTGAGATTACTGCACTTATGCAATCCACATTACAGCTTTTTTGACATTTCCCTGGCAGACGGATTATTGAAGAAGGGACAGCACCTCTTCCCTTTCTGCAAAACCACCTGCTTCATTCTATATTTTGTAAAGTGGGACTTTAGTTCCCCCTTAGGTAGACATGGGCAAATGTACTGAGACGTGAGCTACAAAGTATTTATTCTGTACAAATGTAATGCAATGTGCCTAAATGTGTGTGTCCTTGTCTACTTAATACCTTACAAGTACATCAAAGTACATTTTACACCTAAGACAAAATTGATGAAAGGTAAAGGGGTAAGAATAAAAAACTTTTTAAGGACATTTCTTAGATATTTAAAATTCTGAAAGTAGTTAAAACCAAGTTATGTAGATGCTTTTTTTTTTTCCATTTTCACATTGGGCTTTAGTACCAAGGTTTCATAGTCTATTTGAGGGGTGCTGTGAAGATGCTGGTAATTTAAAACAGAAATAACTTATGTATCTATGTTGTGCTGTATGTTACACATAATGAAGGCAATGACATAAAATTGTTCATAAAGGATTACGTGCAGTGCTTGTCATATGTCAAACCAATCTCATTCTATTCCCCCACTATAGGATTCAGTTACTTCAGATCCCAGTACAATGGAGATTTAGATTTGACATGTCTATACTAAGCATCAAATACAATGTAATTAGTTAGGACAAATGTTACTTTTTATAAAGTAATAACTAGACCTTAACAAGTGCAACAAAGTAGGTATGATGCAGCCAGTCATTATTACATCAATACAATTTCCAAGGTGAAAGCCTAGGTCCACACACACAATCACTAAGCATCTGTCTTTTTAAACCCAAAAAGGGTTTGAATGTGAATGTGAATGTGAATGTGAATTGAATGTGTTCATATTATCTTAATCACCAATTTTAGGTTGTCATAGTAAAGCAGTCTAACCTCTCACAGATCACAATTTTGTTATAATTATTTTTTTCCTATTTCCAGAGTTTCAGTTATCAGAGGCCCGCAGGTCCTAAAAACAATGAGCTGCTAAAATTTTATCATGCAAATTCTGGTATTTTAAAGGATCTATTTTAAAGCAGTTAATCTGACATTCATTAAAACATTCCCTTGTTGAGAATTGTGTAGTTATTTCCAGTAACCGATTCTACTTAAAAAAAAAAAATGGTGTCAATAAATAATAAATGAAAAGAAGAAGAATTGATAAAAAAGGCCAAGAGAATTATTTGTATGTAAGCCTATAAAAATTTAAACATTAAAAAAAAAAACTTGACAGTGAACAATAAAGCACAAACCAATAATGGTACCAATGTATAGTTTACAGAAAATGCATGAAGAATGAACACATAACAAATAATTTTTAAATGCAACTGGTAACTAATAGGCACTTACCTTGTTTGATGTTCCAGGCATACAGCTCTTTAATGCCAAGGTCATTCAATGATTGAGACATGTCTAGTTCTTCTCTGCTGACTGCATCTCTCAACAGAGTGACATTTTCATGATGGAATTCACACTTTTCGCACACAGCTGGAAGAATATCCCACAGCTGCACAGCTGGATTGACTCTCACAACTGCTTTCTGGGTGCCAAGGTAGTTAACAACAAGCCGGACAGTTTTCTGGGGTATAAAAAACACAGGTGAAACAATTGTAATCTGTTCACCCTGTCTAATTTCAGCCACAGTACAGTGTGACAAAAGACAGAATGGGCTTCCTATGTTCACCTGATCCCTGTCATACAGATCCAGTGACTCATTAGCATCTAGCTTAAAAGGGGGGGGGGGGGGGGTGGATCAGGTCAATAGAAAAAATAGCTGGCTGGCTGGGTGTACAAAGCTGAAATGTGCTCAATACACAAATGAAAAGCACAATCACACCTGGATTTATTTTACATTTCCTTCACCTGACAAGTTGACAATAGGTTTAGTAGAGTGGAGAAGTTTGCAATTCTTTATGCATCAGTGACAAGGACGTCAGTACAAGTTAAAGAATGTAACTTTTACAAAAATAACAGGGCATTTTGTATAATGTAAGTTGTACTATGCAAATAAGCATGTTGCCATTGTCTCATACAGAAGTAAAAAAAAAAAACTCTGGGCTGGTGCTGTTACCAGGAGAGCTTATATTACTATTCTTACCACAAACCTGAGAGGAAAGGGACAATGCTTTAAACTAACTGCTTATAATTAAAATCCTTTAATTATAAAACCTAGTACTAAAACATATAGTAAATTTTGCGCACTGAACATAAGCCCTGAATGTTACGAAATACCAGTCATTTAATGCATAAAAAGGAACACAGGAAATAAAAAAAAAAATCTGAAAACCACCAAAGTCCACATTTGTTGTTTTGTCCTTTAGTATCAGCTCAAAATGTATTTTACCTTTTTTTTAGCTTAGAAGAAAAAACCTAAAACACAAGTGTGCTAACGCACTTGTTTACTTGCACTACATCTTTGCTTTGCCTAAAATATTTTACATTATTTTTGTTAGTTTTACTGGCTATCAGGACTGAAAGTTGATGAATTACTTTCCTTTGTTCACTAACAGGGATCTGCTTTTTTCAAAGCATAATAAGTATCCCTGTCTGCTAATTTTCGTAGGCTTGTAATTTAAATAATGCCTAAGTGAAAATACAACAAGCAAAGCTTGCAGTACAACATTGAAATCATTAAAGAAGCAATTTTCTGCTCTTGGGCTTGACCATTTGCACAGTAACAAAAAAGAATAAACGTATGTGTACTTAAAGATTGTTAACATAAATTCCTTTATACTAGTCATCAGCCTGAAAACATTAAACTTTCCTTTCATCAGGGTTTTTTTTTTTATATAGCCCCATCATCTTCTACAGAAAAATGCACAGGTTATATTAATCATTCATTGTTTCAAACACCTATTTTGAGATTTGGGAAGATCAAATACAGCAGTTTGGAGATGATGCAAGCAGACTGCACTACGCCTTAACACAAACAGAGCCAGCTTCCTACATTTTTGTATAAGCTAAGAAAAGTTGGTGGTTACGTGTTGGCTGAATGGAGTGACTTTAATTTATGTGTGTCCTATGCTAGACCATACATTTGCAGATTACAAAGGTAGAGTGCTGGACTGCAGCCTTGGTTGGGGGTTCCAAATTAATCAATAATAATAATAATAATAATAATAAATAAATAAGTAAATTGCCTCTCTACTGATGTCATGTTTGAGGAGACAGGGCAACTACGGGATTCTAGGGCTTGCACTTAAGTGGTATGAGCCCTGAGAAGGGCCAAGGCACAGAGTCCAAGGGGCAACCAGTTTTTCTCCAGAGCCTTTAGTGGTGAGGATGTAGCACTGCTGGATGCCGCCAGGTTGCGGTCCTTGGGCACACCAGGGTGGGCCGGAAGATACACGATACTAAATCACAAGGCAGAAGAACTGTTAAGGAAGGCCACGTTCAGGCAGGCAGCAAGCAAGAGTGGTCAGGTCACAAGTCAGGGTTCAAATACCAGGGATCCAGGAAATAGACACCAGTGACACAGGGGCCACTGCAGACACAGGGAACACAGGAGACAATGGAAGCAACAGGTGGCACAGGTGACACAGGGATGACACGGACACGGACAGGGAGGAATACTGAAACAGCTCAAGGGAAATGGCTGGAAACAACAGACTGGGCAACAAGGGGTTAACACAGGAGCTGGACAGGGGAAACACTGTCATTAAGGGGAAACACAGGAATTAAGCAACAGGTGTACAGGAACTTGCTCAGCAAAGCTAGGGGCTCGGTACCAGAGGAGACACGTTGCAAGAACACTCAGTGCTGTGTCTGAGCTAGCTAAAAAGCCATGGATGGTTAACCCCCCCAGCGGTATTCCTGAGTGTGACTCGGGGAGGATTTTCCAGGCAAAAATCGGTATTCCGGAGTCACACTCGGGGTAGCTTTTAACTAAAAAAAAATCAGCATCCTGCTGGTCCCCCCAGATCCTGGGGACACGACCTTCCTCCTCGATCTCCAGCCAGCCAATGCAGCGACGATCTCTGGGGTTTTCCAGTGACGTTGGTACATGTGTCGGTGCGGGTGGGCAGATCGGTGGGAAATTCAAATAATTTTGTATTGGATTTAATACAAAATAGCTGTATTGAGTCTAATACAAATTCATATAATATATATATATACATAATTATATAATATATATATTATATATGCTACAGTACAGTTATATTACATGTTTAAATATTTTTTTAACAGATTTTTGTGTTTTGTTATTTAAAGTTTATTATTAAATGTGTTAAATTTATTAAATATCGACTATGCCTAAGAATTATAGCCTACAATGAAATATAAATTTACATTGCATTGCAAAAGATTGTACTGCTTTTTGCTTGGGAATTTGGACGGAATTAGACCGCTAGGGAGGTTAAGAAGCTATTTCCTGATTGGCTGGCAGATTGGGCGAAACTGATAAAACTTGGGAGCATAGGCACGCCCAGAGTAAGAACTGCCTGCATGCACAGGAAGGAGGCGCCTGCTCTTTAGTGAGGAAGAGGTAAGTGTGACAGCTGACTAATGGAGCCTCAACATTGTCCCTGGGAGAATCAGCTTTAATAGTGAACAAGGATATTTCTTATTTGACACAATAGAAGGGTTACCTTCAAATGTTTTTTAGGGGTTGTTCATCAATCCTCTGGGGTTAAGATTTATTGTGTGAAAGTGTCACAGATCCCAGCAGGGCCAGGGGATCTGTGCCTTCATCTCTGTCACCCACCTCACATTCCTCTGCAGCCAGCAGTAGCAGCAGCCCTGTTCAGGAATCCAGTCCGCTGGTCACTTCCTGGTCTCAGTCATGTGATCCTCTGACAGCTGTCCCTTTACCCCAGAGAACCAGAATATTCCACAGAAGCACTCCCTCTGCTGGCAAAAGTGTAAACACCACCTGAGCCGCCTCTGATCCAGAACTCCCTCTAGTGGTGGGTTCTTTTACTTGCTGGTCATGTGATTCCCATTTGCCACATTACCTTCTCTATAAAAGGAAATGACTGGTAACAGGTAGTTGCCTGAGCAAAAAGTTCCCTTTGTCTCTGTTCCCAGGTTTTAGTTGCTCCTACCCCTGTATCCTGTTCCTGATTCTCTCGTGTACTGACTACGGCTTAACCCTTGACTACTCCTGATCGCCGCCTGCCCTGACCTTTGGCTTGTCTGACCACGCTCCTGTCTCTCGTTCTTGCACCACGCTTTATTCGTGTCTGTCAGCAGTCACCAGCCTGTTGGCACGGGGGCCACAACCTGGCAACAGCCCACAGTGTAACATCCCCACCTCTAGAGGGTCTGAAGAAGACCAGGCTGTTGCTTAGACTTTGCGCCCTGTGCATGTCTCTGCGAATTGGGCTGGTGACACAGAGGGTCCACCAACCTGCCCTGTGGCACCATGACAGAAAGGGATCTGGACAAGTGGTTATTATTGAATTTTACTGTAACTAAGCAGTGCTTAAAAGATCCCTTAAGTTCTCTGCTATTAGTTTTTAGCAATTGCAAAGAAAAGCATCATTTCTTACAATGCTGATGTCAAAAACACAAGCTACCCTGCACAAAATGTAGGTAACAGTCTAGGTTACCGTTTCTGTGACTTGAGATTTTGAAGTGGTCTTCAAACCTTGGGCATTTTATTTCTTCTTTGTATAGTTCAGTAAGTTTTATCTCAAAGTGAACAGTGTTTTTAATGTGCATTTGCAGTTGTAATATGAGAGTTCTTTTCAATGTTTGAATTAAACATTGTACAAAGTAAAGAACATAAAAATAAGTGACATTGAGGGAAAACATGTGTTTATAGATTAGGAACATTCTAAAATTGTTTGGAATCATTCACAGGAGCAAAGGTATTTACTTAAGTACTTTTTAGTACTTCTAACCTCAGGAATCTTGGGGGCTGGTTTTCTAACTTTTGCTTCTGTCACTTTCTCTTTCAGAAAAATTGTTTGCAAATCCAAAGTTCCAATAAGAGTGTTTGGCCTTAATAGAAATGGTTGCTGTGATGCTCCTGAACGTGCTTCTAGAGTGTGCTGAGCAGGATTCAAGTGGTGTTGGATGCACAGGTCCACCAAGAAGTCCATCACAGCTTTACTGAAAAAAAAAAAAAGCAAAAATGGTAAACAGGTCTTAGTAATAGGTCAGTTTTTGCAGCAAAAATCTGATCACAATCTTAGTAGGGTTAGATAAGTACTAACTGTTTTTAGTAGACTACACCCCCCACTGCCAGAAAATCTGTAGAGCCAGGAAAACTTTAAACCATAATTTTAAGTTAAATTGTTAAAGAAATTTTAGTATCTATTTTATAGATAGACAAATCAACTAAAAATCAACTGTTTTGCTGAAATTGTCGATCATCAAAAAAACTACCTCCAATAAATAGGTGCCTGGGTAACAATATACCTAAATATAAAATTTTAAAGTAATAAATTCCAAATATGTTTAGTGTATTGTACCTACTTAAAAAAAAGATAGCCAAAATTGTTAAAACTGTCTTCGCTATTTTACATTCTTGAAATGTAAAATTTTTTCAACCTTCAATGGCTAATATGGTTATTCTGCTTCTTACACCACAGTACCACAGACTAAGATACAACTAAACTTTGCGATTAAAATCTTGATACGTCTGCTAGCTATTCTTAGCAATACCCTGTAATCAGTCTCTTAGAGCTACTTCCATTATTCACAAGATGATACTCGAAACTAAGACCAGAAAATAAAGACCTCTGAGCATTTTAATTTTTACAACAACCATGGTATACTACTGAATTAGTTGTCAAATAAAACTGTTGCAGCATTTCAATTCAGATTATTTTTAATGTGTTTGTAAAATTATTGCCTTTCATATTGCCATGCGTTGGCTGTGTTTTTTTCCCATCCTAAATTATGATTATAGTTACAGCTGTAAATATGACAGTTTTTATTTTAAAACATGCTTGGTTGCTTTTTTTCTATATAGAGCATATGGAAG
This sequence comes from Pyxicephalus adspersus, assembly GCF_032062135.1. NCBI lineage: Eukaryota > Metazoa > Chordata > Amphibia > Anura > Pyxicephalidae > Pyxicephalus > Pyxicephalus adspersus. Next base: position 91,781,141 of record NC_092862.1, read on the forward strand.
GTAAAAATGAGCATACATTGTTTGAATTTCCAAAGGTCTGCCCATGTGTATGAAAACCATTAAAATGACAAGGAATTTAAAAACATGGAACTTAACTTAAAAAAGAGAAAAATAATGTGGGCAGGCAGGTTCTTTATGTCAAAAACAATAGGCTATATTTCAAAACAAACTTACCTGGTGGCTCACATTTTTTAATGCACACTTAACTGTGCATGCACAGGTCAGTGTCAGACCCCATTATAGTTGGCTGCCAGGAATAAAAAAACTTACTTAGAGCATGCATGGGATTTAAATAATTTTAGCATGGCCAACCAAGATGGCCGGATATACCAAACCTGAAGCAGGAATAGGTGAAGATATCAGAACCACAAAGGAATCAGGAGAGGTAAGTTTAGTTTAAAAAAATGTAAGTAATGACATTTTTTTATTATCGCAGAAGAGACACAGCATGTCCCTTCTGTAAGATCCAGCCTGCCCACAATTTGTTAATTTTTGTTAGGGTAAATTCCGCTTTTAAAAACCCTAGATTGGGCAGGGCAATTATTGCAGAAAAAGACAGGCAATGTCTGTTCTGTAATAGGTACTCCCTGAGCACTCTGAGGGGACCTTTTAAACACAACAAATGGCCAGGATATCACGGGGAGTAGTGAGGTTTAGTTCCACTTTAAAATCCTTGGGATTGTACTAGTTTTCACACCACATTAAAGGTAAACACAGGTTTTGGATATTTGAAAAAAAATCAAATAATTTTATTTCTGATGTATTTTTCTACCAAAAAAAATCCAGTAATTAAAAATAGGAATTTTTACATTATTAGGCACAACACACTCAGGATGCCAGCTTAACATCTGTTATGTTGTATTAAAATATAAGACTAGCTGAATTTCCCAGAATTCATTTTTTCCAGCAAAATGACATGTGCTGTTGATGTAGACTGGTGATTATAAATTCTAGATAATCATTTAAAACTATAACATATTACAATATGAAACAAGGTGTGGTGTCATATCAAGAGTAGCACCCATAATATGGATTGCATAAGAAACTAATTAGGAAACTATTTTTAAAGCATTGTACCAAAGTATGTTATTTGTCTAGGTGACAAATATAGTGTAAGGATGTGTTGTAATAAAAAATGATGTCCTATACAGAGACACAGCTAAAATATATTAGGTCCTCTTAGTTGTATTGTGTCCTTAAAGTCCCTCCCAATTTAAAAACTTAGCAAACTGCCAATTATTTGTACCGTATTAATAATTTTTCTTACTTGTGCTAGATGTAAGGTGACCTTCCTACTAGTAGCTAGATAAACAGTTGAAATACATAGTTAGGTCCATAAATATTTGGACAGAGACAACTTTTTTCTAATTTGGGTTCTGTACATTACCACAAAAAAATTTAAATGAAACAACTCAGATGCAGTTGAACTGCAGACTTTTAGCTTTTTATTCAGTGGGTTGAACAAAAAGATTGCATAAAAATGAGAGGAACTAAAGACTTTTTTTTTTTTACACAATCGCTTCATTTCAGGGGCTCAAAAGTAATTGAACAATTGACTTAAAGGCTATTTCATGGGCTGGTGTGGGCAATTCTCTTGTTATGCAATTATCAATTAAGCAGATAAAAGGCCTGGAGTTGATTTGAGGGGGGGTTGTATGTGGAAGATTTTGCTGTGAACAGACATCATGCGGTCAAAGGAGCTCTTAATGCAGGTGAAACAAGCCATTCTTAAGCTACAAAAACAGAAAAAAAAAACATCCAGGAAATTGCTACAATATTAGGAGTAGCAAAATCTACAGTTTGGTACATCATGAGAAAGAAACAAAGCACTGGTGAACTCAGCAACGTCCAAAGACCTGGACGTCCACGGAAGACAACAGTGGTGGATGATCGCAGAACCATTTCCATGGTGAGGAGAAACCCCTTCACAACAGCCAATCAAGTGAACAACACTCTCCAGAAAGTAATGAAAGTTTTTTTTTTTATTATTGCAGAAGACACAGGACATGTCCCTTCTGTAAGATCCAGCCTGCCCACAGTTTGGTAATTTTCCTAGGGTAAATTCCACTTTTAAAAACCCTGGATTGGGCAGAGCAATTATTGCAGAAAAAGACAGGCAATGTCTCTTCTGTAGTAGGTACTCTTACTTCCCTGAGCACTCTGGGGACTATTTAAACACAACAAATGGCCAGGATACTCAGCAATCCCAGCTTCCCCTGCACTTGCAGGACTGCATGAACTCCTAAGCAGGAATTACATCATCACAGGCTGGCCAATCAAGATAGCTGAAGATCATATCTTGAAGGAGAAGAAGGTGCCCTATCATGGTGAGTATAGTGAGGTTTAGTTCCACTTTTAAATCCTTGGGATTGTACTAGGTTTCACACCTCATTAAAGGTAAACACAGGTTTTGGACATTTAAAAAAAAATCAAATAATTTTATTTCTGATGTATTTTTCTACCAAAAACAATCCAGTAATTAAAAGTAGGAATTTTTACATTATTAGGCACAACACACTCAGCATGACAGCTTAACAATTGTTATGTTGTACCTAAATATGACTAGCTGAATTTCCCAGCATTATTTTTTTCCAGTAAAATGGCATGTGCTGTTGATGTAGACTGGTGATTATAAATTCTAGATAATCATTTAAAACTATAACATATTACAATATGAAACAAGGTGTGGTGTCATATCAAGAGTAGCACCCATAATATGGATTGCATAAGCAACTAATTAGGAAAGTATTTTTAAAGCATTGTACCAAAGTATGTTATTTGTCTAGGTGACAAATGTAGTGTAAGGATGTGTTGTAATAAAAAATGATGTCCCATACAGAGACACAGCTAAAAATTATTAGGTCCTCTTAGTTGTATTGTGTCCTTAAAGTCCCTCCCAATTTAAAAACTTGGCAAACTACCAATTATTTGTACCATATTAATAATTTTTCTGACCTTCCTACTAGTAGCTGGATAAACAGTTGAAATACATACAGTTAGGTCCATAAATATTTGAACAGAGACAACTTTTTTCTAATTTGGGTTCTGTACATTACCACAATAAATTTTAAATGAAACAACTCAGATGCAGTTTAACTGAAGACTTTTAGCTTTAATTTAGTGGGTTGAACAAAAAGATTGCAAAAAATGAGAGGAACTAAAGCCTTTTTTTTTTACACAATCATTTCATTTCAGAGGCTCAAATGTAATTGGACAATTGACTTAAATGCTATTTCATGGGCTGATGTGGACAATTCCTTTGTTATGTCATTATCAATTAAGCAGATAAAAGGCCTGGAGTTAATTTGAGGGGGGGTGCTTGTATGTGGAAGATTTAGCTGTTAACAGACAATATGCAGTCAAAGGAGCTCTCCATGCAGGTGAAACAAGCCATTCTTAAGCTGCAAAAACAGAAAAAAACCATTCAGGAAATTGTTATAATATTAGGAGTGGCAAAATCTACAGTTTGGTACATCATGAGAAAGAAAGAAAGCACTAGTTAACTCAGCAACGCCAAAAGACCCGGACGTCCACGGAAGGCAACAGTGGTGGATGATCGCAGAATCATTTCCATGGTGAGGAGAAACCCCTTCACAACAGCCAACCAAGTGAACAACACTTTCCAGGAGGTAGTCGTATCGATATCCAAGTCTACCATAAAGAGAAGACTGCATGAAAGTAAATACAGAGGGTGCACTGCAAGGTGTAAGTCACTCATAAGCCTCAAAAATAGAAAGGCTAGATTGGACTTTGCCAGCACAGTTCTGGAAAAACATTCTGTGGACAGATGAAACCAAGATCAACCTTTACCAGAATGATGGCAAGAAAAAAGTATGGAGAAGGGGCGGAACAGCTCATGATCCAAAGCATACCACATCATCTCCAAAACATGGCAGAGGCAGTGTGAAGGCATGGGCGAGCATGGCTGCCAGTGGCACTGGGACACTAGTGTTTATCCATGATGTGACACAGGACAGAAGCAGCCGAATGAATTCTGAGATGTTCAGAGACATACTGTCTGCTCAAATTCAGCTAAATACAGTCAAATTGATTTGGAGGCGTTTTATAATACAGATGGACAATGACCCAAAACACACAGCCAAAGCAACCCAGGAGTTTATTGAAGCAAAGAAGTGGAATATTCTTGAATGGCCAAGTCAGTCACCTGATCTGAACCCAATTAAGCATGCATTTCACTTGTTGAAGACTAAACTTCGGACAGAAAGGCCCACAAACAGCAAATAAAAGCTGCTGCAGTAAACGCCTGGCAGAACAATAAAAAGGAGGAAACCCAGCATCTGGTGATGTCCATGAGTTCAAGACTACAGGCTGTCATTGCAAGCAAAGAGCTTTCAACCAAGTATTAGAAATGAACATTTCATTTTCAGCTTTTAAATTTGTTCAATTACTTTTGAGCCCCTGAAATGAAGTGATTGTGTTAAAAAAAGGCTTAAGTTCCTCACGTGTTTTTGCAATCTTTTTGTTAAACCCACTGAATTAAAGCTGAAAGTCTACAGTTCAACTGCATCTAAGTTGTTTCATTTAAAATTATGTGTGTATGTAATGTGTAACACATTAATGTGTTAATGTACAGAAACAAAATTTGTCTCTGTCCAATTTATATTGACCTAAATGTATATAAGAACTATTTGATTTGTCAAAGGATTTGTAATTCTTTGACAGTGTTGAGTTCCAGATACCCCTGCCACACAGCCAAGGCAGATTCACAATTTTCACTATAACAGTAATACAACTTGGATTAAAAACATTCCCATGCCCTGCTGATTGGACAATGGGGAGATGAGGCAAAAAGATAAGGTTATCATTAGGTCATTCTTTTGTGACTCTTATTTTGGATACACATGCTTAACCACCTAGCCGTTAAGCCTGACCTTCGTACGGGCAAAAAAAAATGGCTAGGATGGTTAAGCCCGTATTTTTGTCACATCTTTACCTCCATGGTCCCGCTGTGCACATCCAGCGTCGTTTTCCTATTCCAGCATCTTTTTCCTATTCCAGCGTCGTCCTCCGTCCATCGTCGTCCGTCGATCTCCCTCTCCAGCGTCAGGTGCCAGCGGGACCGGTAAGATGCCGGCCGGTATCTTGTGTTTCGCCGCCCGGCATCTTACCTGGTCCCGCTGATCGTCCACGTCCTTCTTCTTCCAGCGCCGGATAATCTCTGAAACGAGAAGCCGTCCGGCAGAGAAAAAAAAAAACGGAAGGCTTCTGCGTGCGTGATGACGTCGGCGCGTGTGCGGGAAATTCAAATAGAAACTCATTCAGTCATTTTGTATTGGATTCAATACAAACTACTGTATTCAATCCAATACAAAATAATTCAAATAAATACAAAGTTTGTAATTGGTAAATTCAAACTGTCATTTTGTATTGGATTGAATACAAACTCCTGTATCCAATCCAATACAAAAAATAAAAAAAAATAAAATAAAAGTAAATAACTTGTAAATTCAAATTTATATTTTGTATTTGATTGGATACCAACTTGCGTATCCAATCCAATACAAAATAATATAAAATTAATACAAAGTACATAACTGGTAAATTCAAACGCTCATTTTGTATTGGATTGAATACAAACTCCAGTATCCAATCCAATACAAAAAATAAAAAAAAAAATAAAATAAAAGTAAATAACTTGCAAATTCAAATTCTTATTTTGTATTGGATTGGATACAAACTCCCGTATCCTATCAAATACAAAATAATTCAAAACAAACCCCAATAAATACAGAATCAAAGTTTTAAAAATTGCCAGTTATTCCCTGGATGGCTAGTGTGTAACACTGTGTCTTATCTTACCTTTGCTGATCTTCGCCTAATTTCCTTTAATTTTATTAAAAGTTTTTTTTTTTTTACATGATTGTGTGTTTCAAACATTTTTTATATTCATGATATCTACTAGAACCCTTGTTCGGACATATTTCTGGTAAGTTACAGGTCTACAATTAAAAAAAAAAAATTCATGAAAAACAGTGGATCACTTTTGGTACAGAAATCTAGACCTCAGTGTAACGCTCAGGTAGTTAATAACTGTCACAGGAGACAAATAATAGTGATTTATCTCAGGCGAAACTCTAGTGTGTGAACAGAATTCCTTCAACATGATTTAGTGATTTCTCTCACACTTGTCTTCTCCCAGTCCCTCCTTATAGAACTAAACAGAACTGTGTGTACAACACTTTGTTTCCCTAATGTTGGTGGACACCATCACTAAAGATGGTTTCCAGCAACAACAAAAAAAACTGACGTGTAGATGGCTTTAGAGCTGCTGGAAAATCTGTGCAAATCTCATAACTGTATGGAAAGAAATACAATACTCTTGGGAAAGTAAAGTGACTCTTGAATATGTATTTCATTAGTGTATTTAGCTGTTTGTCTGCAGTTTTGCTTTAATAATCTGATTTTGAAAAAGAATCGATATATGCAGAGCAGTAGAGGTAACAAACACCAAGCTGTCTATGGGACAGCCAGGCACAATAGAAGAAATCAAGGTGATAGATGCAATTTACTTTTTTGCTGCAGAGGCCAAAAAGGGGTTGATAGTTTTTCCACCGTGAGGGCAAAAATTATGGAGGATACATCTGCTGACTTCCTATTAAAAGTACAGGCTGGTCATCCAGATTGATTTTACAACATAGTATGTAACAGACCTGGAACAAGTATGCAACCAGAGAAGTAAACTCCTATCATGCACACTCAAGTCAGTGTAATAACACAATAGAGGGCAAGCTGACAAATACAGCCAGATTATAACACCTAAAAACATGTTTTTTTTTGGTTTGGTTACTTTATCTGAGCACTAAATAGTAACAAAAGAAAGTAAATAAACAAATACACAGATTAAGCAATTTAGGTAACTACAGAAAAAGTGCTACTACTGTAAAGTAGTTGTCGCAAAGTTAAATACAAATTTTAACCTACCTTCCATCTACATTGAGAGTTTTTTCCTGCCCATCAGGTAAACATACTGTGATATCCACCTTCCGATGCAAGAGATTTTCTTTTGATTCTTCTGTGCTTTGGTTTCCTATGCCATCTGAATCAGTAGATGATGTATGCTCCATGTAAGGTTTTGGAGTGGGCTGAGGTGGAGGAGGAGCACGGGCCTTTATTTTCTTACTGGAAAAATTTGATAAGATGTATCAATAACAAAAGAATTAATATCATACTATCACAAGTCCTGTTATTACAGCTGTATGGTATTATGATTACTGTACACAATATTATCCATCTGCATGAACAATCTTCTTCAGATCCACCAAAGACTAATGCTCATCGTACATATTACAAACTGACCATACATGTTTGGAAAATCTACTTTTAATTTACCAAACCTTTGCAAATTGAGGGCCTACCAAAATCCCTCCATCCTATAGTTACTTCTTTTATTCCTGTTGCCAATCTGCACAGTGAATGTAGGAAAGGAGAGCACACAGACCTAATTGCAAAGTATGCTTTAATGCCTCGCGAGGAACAAATTTAGGGATAGAGCCATCTGTTGGATTGCCTGGGTCAATGATGTAAAGGAAATAAATAGGTGTTTCCAAACAATATCCATGGGATGTAAGGTTGAATTAACTGTTCAGCCTTCAGAGCCTGGCAATCCAGAATATTAGTGCTGGGTGACCTCTTTTTCAGAGGCTTTGCCCAACAATGACAAAGTTTTTGACCTGTGCAGAGTGGGTTGCAGCTATGTTATTATCTGCTTAAAGAACTGAAATTCACAACCTAACAGAAGACTGCAAGTGCAGCTAAGCAGACCAACACATTGTTCTATGACATTGAGGCTTTTTGCTTATTTTTTGAACTGGGAAAAAACATTAACAAGCCCCCCGCTTGGTGGACACAGATTTAAACTGATGACTTGATTCTTATATAAAAGTATAAAAACGTATTTTATACTGTCCGTGAATTCCATGGGCCTAATTTATTAAAGTTTTCCAACATTGGAGAAGATCCACTTTCATCAGTGAGCCTGGCTGATCCAGCAAATCTGGAATGGACTTGGGATGGATATTTGTTAGCAAATGTTTTCGATTCCAAACCAGATCCATTTCAGGATTGATGGATCATCCAGCTTCACCGATGAAAGCAGATCTCCTCCAGTCTTGGAGAACTTTAATAAATTAGGCCCCATGTGTCAAAGTGATTCAGTAACTGCTGGGATATAATCAGCTAAGGTTATATGATAATCTCAACTTTTCCTGTAACAGTCCAGGTTAGACACACACTACCTTACCATGTCATTTTACTGGTTCTAATACAATAGGCAGCTTTATAACAGGGATAATAGTTGGGTGAGAGAGACAGGGTAAAGCTAAATATTAAAAAAAAAATCAGATTTGCATACAACTTTAGCCTTATTCTTGGCTATACTGCTCATTTTATCATATTTTAATGAATGTAACTAAATTGTTTTGTTTATTATGTTCACTTTGCATACTCCAGATTAGTGTTAAGTTTTTAAAAGGTGAAGATAATAATTAATTCAGGCATGAAGTTTCAATGCATTTTACATTCAACAGGTATATTGCTGCTTGAATATTAGGTAAATGCTTATTGGTAAATACCGTATTTTTTGCAGTATAAGACGCACTTTTTCTTCCCCAAAACTGGGGGGGAAAAGTTAGTGCGTCCTATACGACAAAGGTGTGATAAAACAACTAAAATAATATACTCACCCGATACCCGATCCTGCGTGTGTCTCTGGTTGCAGCAGCGTCTGTCTCCTCTTCTCTCTGGCAGCAGCACGTGTGTTCTCCTGTCTGTAAAGCAGAGCGAAAGAAGCTGGCACAGCGCCACCTGCTGTTCCCTGTCCTAACTGCCGTACAGTGGAAAAAAAGCACAGAGTGATCAGAAGGGGAATTTGAATGACACAGAGTGATCAGAAAGGAATTTTGAATGACACAGAGTGATCAGAAAGGGAATTTGAATGGCACATGAGTGATCAGAAGGGGAATACCGGTATGAATGGCACATGAGGGATCAGAAGGGGAATAATCTTTCAGAATCTTTTTTTTCTAGATTTTCCTCCTTTAAAATTGGGTGCGTCTTATATTCCGGAGCGTCTTATGGGGCGAAAAATATGGTAAACATCCTTATCTCAGTGAATTTCCATAGAATAGATTTATTTGCAGGATTTGTAATAAATTATGTTTTAGAGCTTATCAAATAACTGCAAGCTCATTGCAATATAAATATATTACTTCTGTCATAAATATTTGTTCCTCATTTCCAAAGTTTTTAAGTTACTGAACTGAAAATTTTTCCAAAACTGTACTATATATAAGAGATTAAGTGTTAGTTTTCAGGGTTAAGCCAAGTGTTAGGATAGATAGGATAGAAGGAAGAAAGCTCTGTCTAATATCTGGTCTTTTGGAGCTTACATGGGGCTTGAATTACACTCCAAGCCGCCTTGAAACAGTAAAAGTACTTCCTAATTGTCCCATAGTGAACTGAAACACATGCTCCTCCATATTCATAATAATTACCTGGAATACTTCCTGCTGCCAGAAATGTGGAATTCTTTGCATGGTACAGTGTTAGCATTAGTTTTAGGATTTGTGATAGGTTACAGGTTAGGGGCATTCTTTTACACACTGGGCCTAATGTATTAAAGCTCTCCAAGGCTGGACATGATGGACTATTATGGGAGAACCTGGGTGATCCAGAAAAACTGGAATGGATTTCTTAAAAATCACTAACTGGCAAATGCTATTCTAGGTTTGATGGATCACTCAAATCCTCTCATAATAATCTTCTGCAGTCTTGGAGAGCTTGATTAAATCAGGCTCACTGTTTACATCAAGACTAGAGATGAGCGAATTTCTCGAAATTTCGATTCGGCTTGTTCGCTAAATTTTCAGAAAAGATTTGCTTCGATCCAAATTTATTTGCGGGCTGCAGAGAGACTTGATAGTGGTGTAGAACGCTGTGCCTTGCAGTAACACACATTGGGAGTCTGCTGTGGTAGTGAAATAATACTGTGAGTCAGTATGACATGCAGATGACAGGCGTCACTATTAGAATCACTGCACACTTTAATTATTTGGGCAGTCACGGGGCCAAAAGTGACCAAATAATTTAAGTATGAACTCAGCCTTACAGGTCCATGTTAGCATCAAGAAGAAGCCCACTCCTTTTACACCATGATTCCAATTAGATGTCCACAGAACCTGTTCTATTAACCGCAAGTGGAGGCCCCTGACAGAGTGGAGAGGGTGACTGAGGTGGAGGCAGCAGCAGCAGCATCAGGCGGAGGCCACAAAGTGGTACAATGACAGAGTGTGGAGTTGGCAGCAGAATCAGTAGGCCACAGAGTGGCACAATTGACCGAACCTGGAGGTGGCGGCAGCATCAGGAGGCTACAGAGTGGCACAATGACAGAGTCTGGAGGTGGCAACAGCATCAGGAGACCACAGAGTTGCACAATGACATAGTGTGGAGGTGGCGACAGCATCAGGAGGCCACAGAGTTGCACAATGACATAGTGTGGAGGTGACAACACCATCAGGAGGCCACAGAGTGGCACAATGACATAGTATGGAGGTGGAAGCAGCATCAGGAGACCACAGAGCGGCAAGGTGATATAGTGTGGAGATGGCAGCAGCAGCATCAGGAGACCACAGAGTGGCAAGGTGACATAGTGTGCAGATGGCAGCAGCATCAGGAGACCACAGAGTGGCAAGGTGACATAGTTTGGAGATGGCATTAGCAGCAGCAGGAGACCACAAAGTGACCCGGTGACAGAGTGGGGTGGTGGGTGGCAATACCAGTACCCGCTGACGAAGGTGGGTGAAAGAAGGAGCACTTGGCATCTGATGTGTGGCATCAGGCAGGTGGCAGCATCAGAGTAGTAGCTGAGGCAGGTAGCCAGAAGAAATCGGTTTCTTTTGTCAAGGTTTGGGTCAGGCTGCATGGATCATCTATGGCCCCCGTCGGACTAAACACCCGTTCTGTGCCACACTACTGGCCGGGCAGGACAGCTTTTCCAGGGAAAACTCGGCCAGTTGCGGCCATAAATCCAGTTTGGCCGAGTGCACTCCAAGTATGCCACCACCTGCTGGTTCAGGTTCTGCTTTATGTCTAGGTGCTGGTCAGTATTTTCTTCACTATGCGGGTGAAGAAAGCAGCTCATCAGCGACTCTAGACTGATGGAGCTGGTACTGCTCCTGCCACCCCACCCCTCCCCAGCAGCCATGGCAGTGGAACATGAGTGCAGAGGGCCCCCCCCGGTCAGACCTGCGAGAGGATGGACGATGGCGCAGATAGGCAGCGGCCGAATGACTACATAGGATGTCTCTGTAGTAGTTCAGTTTGTCCTCCCTCTCAGCGGGAGTAAAAAAGGCCCCCATTTTGAACCGGTAGCAAGGGTCTAACAAGGTGGAGAGCCAGAAGTCATCCCTCTGCCGAATGGTCACAATTTGGCTGTCACTGCGCAAGCAAGTGAGCATGCAGCGGGCCATTTCTGCAAGTGACTCAGAGGGACTCCCTGCTTTTATTTCCACTGCATACTGCCACGGTGTGTCTGGGTCCTCTGCCTCGTCTTCCTCATATCCCTCTTGCTCCTCTGGCTGCTCCTGCTCCTCCTCTCCTGTCACCTGAGTAGAAAAACCACCCATTTCGTTATACATTGCCATTGCTCCAATGTCCTCCTCCAGTTCAGCCCCCACAGGGCTCATGTGGCCGTGCGATCTAGGCGCCACGTCTCCAGTCCCGACCAGCCAGATTTACCAGCATCTGTTCCAGGACATGAAGCAGTGGAATGACGTTGTTCATCCCATAGCCGTGGTCTCCTCAAAGGGCCTGAGCAAACAGCAGGTGTCACACATGAGCTGGCCCTGGCTGACATCGAAGTTACACATGGGAGTACTCCTATCAGCTTGGATCATCAAGAATTCGTTGATGGCCTTTCTCTGTCTGTATAGTCAGTCCAACATATGAAGGGTGGAATTCCAACGGGTGGAAATGTCGCATATCAGCCTATGTTGGGCGATGGCGTTCTGCCGCTGCAGCTCAAGGAGGGTGTGCTTTGCAGTGTACGAGTTGCTGAACTGCATGCAAAGTTTCCTGGCCATTTTTATGATGTCTTGCACATGGGTGGAAGACTTCAGGAACCACTTGACAACCAGATTGAAGACGTGTGCCATGCAGGGCGCATGGCTCAGCCTTCCCTGACGCAGTGCCGACACAATGCTCTTCCTGTTGTCGGTCACCATGGTTCCAATTTTGAGTTGTCGCGGAGAAAGCCATGATTCGATTTCTTGATGAATCACACAGAGCAGTTCCTCCCCTGTGTGACTCGCCCAGGCAAACCAGGTGCAAAACAGCGTGACACCGCCCTGCACATGTGGTATGCTGGAGGGGCACTGTGAATTGTCCCTGCAGTGGAGGCTGGGGACATGGTGGAGGATGAGGAGGCAGAGGCAGACATTGTTGCAGGACCAGTGGCGTGAGAACTTGGAGGCGGAAGGGGTGTCACCTGGCCAAGTTGCTGGTGTGGCTGTGCAGGAATCACATTCACCCAGTGGGCCGTAAAGGACATGTATTGTTCCTGACCGTAGTTACAGCTCCATTTGTTGGCGCTGCCCTGCACTTTGGCAGACATTGACAGGCTCAAGGACTGGCCCACCTTCTGTTCTACATGTTTGTGCAGGGCTGGTACTGCCTTTTTCACAAAGAAAGGACGGTTTGGGACTCTCCACCTCGGCTCGGCTGAAGTGGTGGAGCCTTGACTGCCTGAAAGCCGGTGCGTTGCACTGGGTGATGCAGCGGTTGCTGCGCCAGGCTGGACCACCACATCGGAGCCACTGTTCTCCCAGGCCACTTTATGGTGACACTGCATATAATGAGGCAGGGCCGTGGTGCCCTGGCCATGCTTCACCTTCTGCCCACATATTCTACATATGGCCATGTTAACCTCCTCCGGCGGCTTAAAAAAAAACTGCCACATCGCCGAGTAGGTGATTTTTCCCCCAACACTCCACACTGACTGACTGCTACCGCCGCTGCCTCCGTGAACTCCTGCACCACTACTTGCCGGGCAGGTAGGCTGCTGCAAAGTAGGTGGTCTACCCCGGGCACGTTTGGCTCCCGACCTCCCCTTGCTGCCAACCTGCTGACTACCAGCCATGCTACCACCTTGCTGGCTCAGCCGCTGCCTCACGGGCAAGCTGCCACCCTCTTCTCCTGATGATGATGAAGCCCCTTCTTCACCCAGCTCCCAAGTGCGATCAGGTTCATCATCATCAAGTAGTGTATGCACATCACTGATGTCCTCCTCAACGGTCTATGGGTCAGGAGCCTGACCGCTCGCAACACCACCTCCCACGCCACACTCCTCATCACTGCCTGGCGGAGGAAGCAGTGGATGTCTCCTCCAGATTTTGGCTGAGCAGTAGCTGCTGACTGTCCTCTACTAGCTCGTCCACACTGTATAGTGGAGCTGAGCCCACAGCACACAATACTTCTGTGACTGAGGGAACAGCAAAGGACAGATGCAGGTTGAGGACAGGTGAGGGCCATGCCAACTAAGGGTTGTGTCTGAGGAACCCACCGACTCTTGGCTGGGGGTGTCTGATGTCACTTGGGATGAAGTGGATGACCGATTAACCAATCAAGAATAGCTGTGTTGATGGTCAAGACATGACCGCTAGATGACACCGGGAGCTCAGGCCTCTCGCTGCAACTCCTGCTGACACGCCCCCTTACCCTGCTGTGACCTCTGCCTGCACCAAAAACATTTAGGCCTCTGCCACTCCTCAGGCATGGCCTGCCACTTCTCTGTCTGACATACTTTTACTTAAACTAAATAAAATAAAAGCAAATTAAAACACACCTAAAAGCGACAAATTTATTTTTATTTTTGTACAGAAATAGGCCACTAAATGGTTTTACCACAAATAACTGCAACAGTTTACAGCGTACATATTTTTCTTTTTGTACCTAAATATGTCACTAATTGCTTTCACTATAAATAACTGCAACAGTGAACTGCGTACATATTTTTCTTTTTGTACCTAAATATGTCACTAAATGCTTTCACCATAAATAACTGCAACAGTGAACTACGTATATATTTTTCTTTTTCTACTGAAATAGGCCACTAAACGCTTTCACCACAAATAACTGCAACAGTGAAGTGCGTATATATTTTTCTTTTTGTACTGAAATAGGCCACTAAACGCTTTCACCACAAATAACTGCAACAGTGAAGTATGTATATATTTTTCTTTTTGTACAGAAATAAGCCACTGAATGCTTTCACTACAAATACCTGCAACAGTGAACTGTGTATATATTTTTCTGGATATGGAATGACAGAGCTGTATAATGGCTATTTGGATCCCCAAATAATCTTTCCCTGCACTTTCCCTGTAAATCGCTTTTCTAGCACTGTCCCTAGCGCCTTCCGACGTCTCTCCCTGCACTAAGATGCTGTGAAATGATTCCTTCCTATCCTTTCCCTGCACTTATAAATCGTTTTGTGAGTTTTTTCTCACAATTAGGTTTTTGCTATCACTCTCCCTAGCGCCTGCACACGTCTCTCCCTGCACTCAGAACGCTGTAAAATGTCTTAATCTAAGATGGCTGAGGCTATCTATAGGGCTGTGACATCACAGGGCTGGCTGGCTGCTGATTGGCTGCATGCATGGCATTATGGGTCATCCTGCCTTACCAGAGTTCCTTGCCCCATTTCTTCACATGTGTAGCCGCCAGTTTAGGAAAAATTGCGATTCGTTACCACGAATCACAAGGAAATTCGGATTTGTTGCGAATCAAATTTTTCCTGAAATTCGTATTGAATTCAACTTCATCAGCTTTGATTCACTCATCTCTAATCAAGACAAATAAAGAGGGTAAGATTCACCCTAGGCGAAATGGACAACAATTCAATCTTCAGCTCTTCTCCATCCTACCATACACTAAAAATTGTTTTGGCTTTACATGCAATGTTTATTTATGCTGATAGCATGTGCCAAGGACTAATAGTATTTACTAATAGTACTAATAGTACTCCTCCATTAAAATGAGAAAGCAACACCACATAATGAAGCAACACTACAGCAGGAGTTTTGCTCACTCCAACTCCAAAAAAATATCTATTTGGTCCCATGTGAACAAATGCTAATTATCTACAATTACTTTCTCCCCTTCTGAGTAGGAAAAGGTGTAATCTTTTGTAAACTCTCCTTATCCAGATAAGTCGTACTGAGGGAGGATAGGTTCGTAGTGAAAGCATCTGAAGTTCAATCCATATGCCTCAATTGACATGATTTCTTAGCACTTTTAGTGTAATCCTGCAACTAGTCCCCCCAACATAAAAGTATACCCCATTATTTTGCTTCACCTACGTAGGACTACAGGAGTATAGTTCTGACATTGCCTTTATTCTCTAAAAAGATTTCTAGTTTAGCTATTTGGGTTCTTTGTTACTAGTGTTTTTGATCACTAAATGTGTATTCAGTGAGCTGCATTGCTTTTATTTGTTTAACTGGACCTGACATGAGGTGTCACTGACCCCTGTGTTGCTTAAATAGGGCTTTCACATGGGAAACGTTGAATATCCTCGGGATTTGCACTGGGTCATGGGACTATGGCATGTTTTGTACCGCATACACAAAAAATCCACAAAAAGCCACAGAAATATCTTTCTCTAAGGAACGTGTAAACTTATATCAGTATATCATGTTATCAGCTTTGAACATGGTTTTAAATATCATATAAACCATTTCAGATGGATGGTATTGGGATAGGTAAATAACACACTTTTAAAATATTTGTACTGTAAGATATATAGAATATTAGCATCAAATACTAAAAAATGAGTTGATCTAAACAATAAATATAGCATTTACATTTTCATTATTTATAACTATTTATAAGAGCTATGTTTTAAGCATTTACTATAAATATTGCTTTTATTGCTATTTCAAAAAGTTATATTTTGATTCTGATTTAGAGTACTAAAAAAGGTAACTGTAGTTTCCCAACAATAACACTCATGATTTAGTAGCTGATGAGCTAAAACAGTAATACAGCTCGCTACTTTTATTGTTTAGAAATATCCTTTCCATTTGTTCCACACAAATTTACCTCAAAGGAGAATTTACATTCCTGAGTTTCCAGCTGTGGCGTGTTTGGGGTTGGCAGCATGCTCCAAGAAGGGGGCCAAATAGTCTTTTTGAATCTATTTTCAGGTAAATGACACTTACACACACCGCCATGTAGCTTGTTGAGATATATAGTAGTAACCCCACATACACAGTTTCATATTTTGCAAACTCTTTGCTGGGCTAATTGTGTATTCATTTCAGTATAAATTATCGTTTCTGTAAACTTTTTTTAAATTAATTAAACAAAAATGTATTTACACATCTTGAGCCAGACAATATAAATACAAAATGCAGAATATGTGTGTGTGTGTGTGTATATATATATATATATATATATATATATATATATGATAGATAATACTAACACAAAATGTCAAATAGCAGTACAATGAATCAGACAATGTACCATATAGAGGATGGTGTAATATATGCCTACATAGTGACACAATAACCCCACTCCAAGAATCCATATGAGCAGGTTCAACTGGCATTGTTTAAGTCCAATTGAACTTATTTTAACCCTATCTATAGATGTACAAACAAAGACGTTTCTAACAAAGCAAAATCATAAATAAATTGCTTGTGCCAAGAATAAAATCTGCCACTAATGTGTACTGTATAATATATATATATATATATATATATATATATATAAATATATATCATATATGTATAGATAAGTCCTTTTTTAATGCTCTTCCAATTGTTTGTACGTACCAAAATACACCTAATTTATATAACACATAGTATTCTACTAAAATTTAACTATTAACAAATGTCATTACTTTACCAGATATTATAAACCTGAAATAATACACACCCTATAAAATGCTGTGCTTTACTTGTTTAAGGGAAACACTATGATATCCCAAGCCACTAAGTGCTTTTATATGAAGTTTGAAATTTTCCTTAGTAAGAAATATTACAGACACATATTAAACTACAACTTATCGTTTGTGTACAGATGGAATTATTAATCAGTATCGCACATAAATACCTGGAAGTGATTATATAGGTTCCCAGTGAAACTCCTAAACTGCGTGTTTTTCCCTGTCTCATCAGATCGCCCAGAGATCTTGAATGCTGTTTTGTTCTAGATAAGTCAGAGGATGCTGAATCTGAGTAGACATAGTCCTTTACCGGTTGCCAGAATACACTACAAGACATTATAGCACTCTGCTTTGTTAGCAAGTCAAAGTCCTAAGAGCGGCTTTCTCAGATAGTTACTCATTAATGTTGATATTAAGTAATGTGACTACAGCCCTCCTAATCCTCAGGCAGTACTAGTAGGACTCTTATGTAACTCTCTATGAGTAATTTCATTCTAATGGTTATAATTATGTTGCAGCATAATGTTCCCAACCCACAATTCCTTAAATTTTGTTGACAAAGCTGAATTAGATCACAGCATGAAAAGCCTCATTATGCCTCTATTTAACGTGTTATGATAAAATATATGAATGTTTACGTGAAAACTTACATTTTTTACATTTACACAAGTAAACAGTGTTTATATTTAGGCTAAGTTTGCATGGACTGTTTCCCCAGTGTTAAAATAAGCCTTTAAAAGCTGTTGTTTGAAATCTCAACTCATTACAATGTGCCAGTACACATTAGAGTGTGTTTGGGGGTTGCATTTTTGGGCTCCAAAAAGAATGCTGAAAATGTTTGGTAACTCTAAAATACCTATAAACAGGCATAAATTCTTCTGCATTTCCCCTCTTCTGTTCTAATAACAACCACAACATTTAGACCTTCCATATCTTTCTGTACTAGTTACAGTGACCAGGAATAACTGAGTGGATGAGAAACCACACAGTGGGCACACACAGCATTAAACAGGACATATTTTAACACTTCTACACTCCAAAACCAATCTTGGCTTAGGATACCCTTTTTAAAACCAGAATGGTTCTAAAGTATTAGTGAAAGGGAACGCACTCACCTGCCTGACCACTCCCTACTGTCAAAATCAACATTTTATTGCCTGGGACACCTGACACATCCCAGGTTTCCCTGTGACCGACAGTAATGAATGCACTACCACACGCCTGGGCAGTAGTTACGTCATTCTGGTTTGGCCAATCAAGATGGCTAAAGATAAAAAAGGTGGTGGTGCCTGCGATGGCATGGGGACAGATGAGTATAGTGCAGGGGTCTGCAACCTGCGGCTCTTCAGCCTCCTTGTTGTGGCTCCCTTCGGCTGCCGCGGGGAGATCTTTGATGGGGGATCCCCTTCCTCCCAAGACACTGCGGAGGAGGGGGATTCCCTATCCGGTGTTCTAATGAAAAAAATCTACCAGTGAAATAAATCTACCACGGGGTGTGTACAAATGGGTGTGTACAATGACATCCCCCTCCTTTGAACCCCAATTCCTCTGAAATGGGGAGATGTACAAAACCAAAAATGTAGGTGCAAGTGGGGGACACCTGTGACTAACACCCCCTAAAATTTAATTGTTAGGCTATCATCAGAACATAAAGAACTCTGCCCATCAAAAAAAATCTACCGTTACACATTGCTGGAGGCACCTGAACCCCAATTTCTCTGGAACAGGAAGGGGGTACAGGTTAACAAAATTAGAGGTGCAAGTGGGGGACACCTGTGGCTAACACCTCCTAAAAACTCCACCCATCAAAAAACCCCTACCCTGTTACACATTGTTGGAGGCTTCTAGCACCTAAACCCCAATTTATCTGGAAACGGGGGGACAGGTGAAAAAAATTTGAGGTGCAAATACAGGACACCTGTGGCTAACACCTCCTAAAAATTCATAAATACTCTGCCTATCAAAAAAATCTATCCTGTTACACATTGCTGGAAGCATCTAGCATCTGAACCCCAATTTCTCTGGAACGGGGGGGAGGCGGTACAGGTGACCTTATGGCTAACACCACCTACAATTGAATCGCTAAGGCATCGTCAGAAAATAAAGAACTCTGCCCATCAAAATAATCTACCCTGTTACACATTGCTGGAGGCTTCTAGCACCTGAACCCCAATTACTCAAGATTGGGGGGTACAGGTGAACAAAATTAAAGCTGCAAATGAGGGACACCTGTGGCTAACACCCCTTAAAATTTCATTGCTAAGGCATCGTCAGAACATAAAGAACTCTGCCCATCAAAAAAATCTACCCTGTTACGTTAGAAGCCTCCAGCTTCTAATGTAACAGGATGATACGTTAGAAGCTGGAGGCTTCCAGGGGCATAGTTCAGTGTTTAATTTATTTCAAAGTAGGCCTACACATGCACACTTGTTGTAACAGGTAAAATTAAAGAAATATTAAAACTTTTAAAAGTTTATAAACTGTGTTATGTTTTGCGGCTCCAGGCTATTTTTCTTCAGTGGAAGAGGAGGCAAAATGGCTCTTTTGATAGTAAAGGTTGCTGACCCCTGGTAAAGTGGGTTTAGTTCAGCTTTATTATGTGAAAATGGACAAACCTACTTGTGAAGAGTCAGTTTGTGATAACTGCATAGCGTAGCGTTGTACAAAAGGTATATTTAAAAAAATGCTTTTTGAGTAACAGTAATAATATACTGATGTTTTAGAATACTTCAAATCATATAAATTCTCTTGCATGTTCTGGAAACACAACAGTCACTACTGGTAAAATGTACATGAAGCCAAAATGATTTTGTATTTCAATCTGGAGATTATCCTTTACTTCCTGTCCTAGAGGTACAACCAACAAAATAAACTGTATCTAAATTCAAAGGACATGTCCACATTTAGCTAGCTGTTAAAAGAACATGTTTTTTTTTTTTTAAACATTGGATTTACCATTACCGTCTAAACAGGAAACAAATGTTACTAGAACTAATAATACTTCTCCAGCAGGGACATAGACTTAAATAAAAACTTCCTATTCTGGTATTATGACCTAGCTATGCTGTTGAGCAGGAGATCAGGTGCAGCATGACAAAACGTTTAGAATTAAAAAGCTTCACAATAAACACCAAGGCAGAAAGTGGAAATGTCATGTCATTGCTGCCTGCTCTCTGGACATGTGCCAGATGTCCATGGGTGCTGCGAGAGGAAGGCTGGCATGTGGGTGGAGGTGAATATAAAAAAAAAAGGAATTTTCCAAAATCCGGCATTCCTCGGGTCCAGAGGTTGCCGGATTTTCGATTGTCAACCTGTTTTAATAATACGATAAACTATAGCAGTTCATTAGAAAACCCTACAGAGGTCAACCCACTGACTATCTTGCTGAAGACATATCAACAGCTTTTGATATGTCTTTAAGAATGTTTTAAGAATGTTTTGCTGAAACCATTTTTCATTAAATTAGGCTGATATGCAATTAGATAAGTTACACAACAAACACGTTACAAAAATATATAAATTTATCGATTTTAGCTTTAGATTCTCACATTTGATTAAGAAGCAGTGCTGAACTGCTTGTTCAATACTAAATCTAGGCAAACCGGTTCCTGCCAGTGACACAAATATGAATTAAGGAAACTGATGCAAGTAACATAAAAAAAAGTTAGGACAAAGAATGAAAAATATTTACTGCAACCTTGGAGGTATTTATGGCATTGTTTTAATTGCTAACAAAAGCAGGGTGGTAATTACATTTATATGATTGAGCTATGACACATTTTATTATGATTTTACAGTATTAGATACCTATAGTTCAACAATGTGTGCAAAAAGCCTGTTAGACCATTTTCATTTTTAAAGCTAGTCCATAAATATATTTAGAATTTTCTTGAATATGAGTGGTCAGGCAAGCAGACAATCTTACCTAAATCAGAATTTGGGATTATTTCAATGTAGTAAAACTAGATTTAATCTGTTAATATATTTTATTTTGCACTCTCTCCCCCCAGCCATACGCTAATGAGATTGTGAATTAAAATCTTTCTGTTTTCAATAAATATCCTATTTCAGTGTTCATTCATATAATGCTAGGTTGTAAAGTGGAGGAAAGTCACTGTCTCTCTTTGCTTCTCAATGCAATGCAGAAAAATCTTGGATGGAGGGAAAGGCCAGCAGAGTGGTGAAAACATCTCGTATCCTGCCTCATTACTCCTCTTCAGAGCCCTCATCACTGACGCAAGAATTGAACTAGATCTTATTGTTATGCAAACATCAGACTGCTTTATTGGGTGGATGTCAGTATAAAAGAGTGGGCAAAGAAGGGAGGAAAAAGGTTATATGAAGCTGGGTGTATTTTATCTAGGAAATGTGGCTGGTTTATCTGACATGCTGCAGCTTGTAATGTATGTGGTTAGTAAACAACTGGAAAACTTAAACATTTTTGATCAGGCAATGTCCCTTCTGTGATAATCCCTGCTACCTGCCTGATTGTATGCACAGTTTAGCTTTGGTTTCCAGGATACCCAGCAATTATGGGTTCCCATGTGATTGCTGGCACTGAATGAACTTCTGCTTGTGCTCCATTTAGGATGCACCCACATGGTTTTCACTGTATTGCAGGGATGCTGAGACCTTATTTGTTTTTTTGTTTTTTTTGGGTGTCACGTGGTAAATTGGTTGTATCTGACACTAAACTAAAGCTTCAAGACCTAAATATTAGACTACATATGCGAGAGCTCAATATACAGTATTTACCTGGGCTGTAAAGGAGAAGAAGAAGGAAATTATGTCATACAGTCAGGTCGTGGCAACATGCAAATTTAGGGATAAGCAAGAAGGGTTTTTACATGAGAACAAGACGTAATAAAAGCAGGAATCAAAAGCAGATTTTTGGGTATGTCTTTGAGACTGTACATATATATTTATTTATATGTCTATTACTAGTGGTAACTACATTGCACACCAAATATTCTTGATACAAAATAACTATATTTTTATTTACTTTTGGTTTACCTATAGTACCTGTCTAGATAAGAATTACTTTATTTTTACTATGAGTTACTAAACTTTGCACATGATATAATTGTTCCCTGTAGTACTTAATCTCCTAATTTACATCTAATTTTAATACTATCAATACTATCAATTTAGCAGCATGGCTTAAGTCCTGGTGTAGAAGAGAAGGGTTTGGGTTCATAGAGCACTGGGCTGACTTTTCATTGGGGTACAACCTGTATACCAGAGATGGTTTGCACCTAAATGAAAGGGGGTCTGCTGTGCTGGGGAAAGATTTAGGGGAATGGTGGAGGGATATTTAAACTAGGACAGAGGGGGGTGGGACAGTTAAATAAGGTGGCAGGAAAGGTTAGTCAGGGGTCAGACACTAGTGGAGGGTGGATTGGGGATAGTTGGGGGGAGGATTATGGATAATTGTAAAGAGCTTCCCATGTTACAAACAAATATTGGATTGTGCAATACTTGTTGTACTGAACAACAAAATGATTTGGCAATGATGGCAAAAGCAGCAATGGTTTAAAGAGCCTGTTCACCAATGCTAGGAGTCTAGCAAACAAGATAGGGGATTTGGAAGTCTTAATGAGGAGGATTTTGACTTAGTTGCTATTGCTGAATCCTGGCTTTGTTCTTCGCATGACGGGGCTGTCAATATTCCTGGGTATACTCTCTTTCGGAAAGACAGAGTCAAACGAAAGGGTGGTGGTGTCTGTCTATATGTGAGAAGTGATCTAAAAGTGAATTTGGGAGAAGAAATTGCGGCTGGAACAAGTGATGAGGTTGAGGCATTATGAGTAAAGTTGAATGTGGGGGTTGAATAACACACAAACCTATGTGGCTCACAGCTGATGTTAAAAAAGCCATAAGGAACAAGAAAGGGGCATTCCAAAAATATAAAAATAAAGGATCACCTTCATCATTTGAAACCTATAAAGATATAAAATACCTATAAAATATAACAAAAGATGAAAAAAGGAGATAAAATGCACAAAACGAACCCCAAAAAATGTTTTAAATATATTATTAGCAAAAAGACCAGATCTGAGCATATAGGTCTCTTAAAGGATGTCCCTGGGTTGGTAACTGGGGATTAAGAAAAGGCAGATTTACTAAACACTTTTTTTAACTCTGTGTACACAAAGGAAAACAGCAGAGCTCAAGTCCAAATTCATATTAAAAATGTCACTGCTTTATATGAGTCACAATGGCTCAGATTTGATATGATTGAGAAACAGCTGGTTAAGGTTGACAAAGCACCAGGACCTGATGCATTACATCCACATGTCTTTAGAGAGCTGAGCTCTGTTATTTCAAAGCCATTATTTCTAATTTTTAGAGACTGTTTAGTCACTGGCAAGGTACCGATGGATTAGTGTAAGGCCAATGTGGTTCCTATCTTCAAAAAGGGAGCAAAGTCATTACCAGGTAACTACAGACCTGTTAGTTTAACGTCCATAAGTGGAAAGGTCTTAGAGAGTTTGATAAAGAACCACATAGAGGAGTTTCTGCTAGAAAATAATAATATTAGTGATAGTCAGCATGGCTTCAAGAAAGACAGAAGTTGTCAAACAAATTTACTCTCTTTTTATGAGGAAGTAAGTAAACAGGTAGACAGTGGAATAGCAGTTGATATAGTGTACTTGGACTTTGCTAAAGCATTTGACACTGTACACCACAGACGGTTAATATGCAAGTTAGGGTCGATAGATTTAGAAACGTCAATCTGTAAATGGATAGAGAACTGGCTTAAAGATCGCATCCAGAGAGTTGTACTTAATGATTCATACTCTGAATGGTCTAAGGTTATTAGTGGTGTACCCCAGGGTTCAGTGTTGGGACCTTTAGAGTTTAGAGTTTGGGATTAAAAGTACCATTTCTGTGTTTGCAAATGACACCAAACTATGTAATGGAGTTAAATCCATACAGGATGTCTATAATCTACAAGCAGACCTGGATGTACTGTATGATTGGGCAGCCAAGTGGCAAATGACATTAAATATAGATAAATGTAAAATTATGCACTTGGGAGCTAACAACATGCATGCTTCATACTGTCTGGGGGAAATACATTTGGGGGAGTCAGAAATAAAAAAGGATCTGGGGGTTCTGGTAGATCATAGACTTAATAACATCACGCAATGCCAAGCTGCAACATCTAAAGCTAGCAAAGTACTTTCTTGTATTAAAAGGATAGACTGCAGAGATGGTGAAATTATCCTGCCCCTGTACAAAGCATTGGTCAGACCACACCTGGAATATGCAGTCCAGTTTTGGGCACCAGTTCACAAAAAGGACATTGCTGAATTGGAGAGAGTGCAGAGAACGGCAACTAAATTAATAAAAGGAATGGAGGAGCTCGGCTATGAGGATAGATTAGCTGAACTCAATCTATTCTCCCTTGAGAAAAGACGCTTAAGGGAGGATATGATCACCCTTTATTATTATATAAACTATCCATATAGAGAACTCTCTTCCCCGTTATTCACTTTGAGATCATTACAAAGACTAATAGGGCACTCTTTGTGTCTGGAGGAAAAGAAGTTTAAGCTCCGGATAAGGAAGGGATTCTTCACTGTAAGGTCTGTGAAAATGTGGAATCAGCTCCCTCAGGAAGTAGTTTCTGCAACTACTATAGATTGCTTTAAGAAAAAGCTGGATGCTTTTCTAGAAGCACAGAATATAACTGAATATTAAGGATTTAAAGTAAAAATAACAGTGGCTGTTAATCCAGGGAACATCCGATTGCCTCATGGAATCAGGAATGAAGATTTTTCCTCTGTTGAAGTGAATTGTACCAGGGTATTTTTGTTTGCCTTCCTCTGGACCAACTATGTCTTATAGGGTTTTTAATCTGGGATATGTTCATTTCCCTAGTGGTTGAACTTGATGGAATTATGTCTTTTTTTAACCTAACCTACTATGTAACTATGTAATTATGTAATTTGCATTTGTTTATAGCTACTACAAGACTCTACAAGAAACCTTTACAGTTTCCAAAATATATTTAATAAATTCATTGATATGAGTTATAGATGTGAACTCTGTGATGCCTACAGATTTGGTGTGCTGAAATGGAGCCAACATGTAAGTTACTTGTAATTGTCTATTAAAAATTACAATTTTAATAAATATTAGTTGTGTTTTTATTGTGGATTGGCTGATCACCAAATTTGTTGATAATCATTAAATTTTTTCAGGGTAAATGTCTGAATTAGGAGTATGCACTATACCCAGGGTGCCCAACCTATGACCTATGGGTCACATCCGGCCTGCCGAGCTGACAGATCTGGGATTGTGTGATCAGGGATATTTTCACATTACGGGCGGCTATTTCAGGACCATGGTCCCCAAATTGGGTTTGTATGTTAGGAACCTCTGGGTCCCACTTCCATGACAATGATCATTAGGGTACTGTCATTTCAATCTGTGCTGTGGTGCCCCAAATATATACTTGCTCGTTCACAAACTTTCAGGACTGCATTCAGACTGGTGGTGAGGTTGTGGTGTGGTTACTCCTTCCCCATGCAATAGAAACCTGCATAGGGGAGAAGCTCAGTACCACTCACTGCCACCTGGAGTCAAATCTGCAGATGGACTGAGCGGCTGGTGGGGTGTCTGTTACCCCCCAATTTCTCTGGAACAGAAGG
Source organism: Pyxicephalus adspersus (assembly GCF_032062135.1). Lineage (NCBI taxonomy): Eukaryota > Metazoa > Chordata > Amphibia > Anura > Pyxicephalidae > Pyxicephalus > Pyxicephalus adspersus. Next base: position 91,806,767 of record NC_092862.1, read on the forward strand.
ATGTTGGCAACTGGAAATGTGGGAACCAGTAGGAAATGCCTTTTGTCCCCTAATAAAATGTTATACCTATCATATCATGCTACCCTGTCACACATAGGTATCACCTTACTCTCCATGAACCCCAATTCCTCTGTAAGAACAGGGAAATGTACCTGCAAGTGGGGGACTCTTGTAGCTAACTCTAACTCCCCCTAACATTACATCACTATGGCACCATCACAAGATACAAAAAAACTATACCTGCCATACTGTGCTACCCTGTCACACATATCTAGCCACACACCTTCTGTGAACCCTAATTTCTCAGGAACCGGGAGATATAGGGACCTGAAGATGTAGTAGTAAGAACATGTCACTTGAACTCCATTTCCCTGGAAGTATCGATTGCATTGAGTTATTAGGGCACAAAGAAGTGAACTGTTTAGGGGATAATTCCCATACAATTTTTATTAAATAGGTACATGTATTCTTTTTAGAGTTTAGTTGGTGTATTTTCAGTCTTAAAGAGTGTTTTCAAGCTACAAGGAACCACCATGGCTACCTAGTAAGTTTTGCCTAGTTTTGATTCTTCTAATCTACATTCATGCACCTACAACTTTAATTACAACATGTTTAATTTTCTATTGCTAATTAATATAAACTCATAAAGTATCCCTATAGATCTATATGATTTAATATTACATGGACAAAGGCTTTACAGTGTTATAACACTGCTCTTGTCCACACTTACCAATCTCAAACAATAGTAATTCTATTGTCTTTTTCTGAATATCCGTGTTGACTGTTTTTGTAAAAAGTCAATGCTAAAAATGTATCTAAAGATATTGATATATGTATACAGATATAGCTGTTGAAACGTATCATTGTATCTTTTTACACAGTTGTTCAAACGGTCTCTGCATATCCCCTGAGGAAGCCTACTAGCTAACTGCGTCTGGTTGTTGCTCACTCCTACCTTTATACCACCCCTACCTTTATGCCAGGCAGCTGTTGCATAGTGATTAAGGCATAATTCTATGTTAATTTACATGGGACAGCCTGATTCTTAATATATGTTTAATGCACAACGAATGTATCTGTTTTTCACTTGGTAAACAGCATACAAGTCGATATGCTGAATACAATTTTGACACTCCCCACCTGAAACCACAACCTTGTTTCCTATTTTTAGGGGTACAAAGGAGGTTAGTGGCCCCTATAACTGACAGGACGCTTTTATTGGTGTAGTTTCTGCTCTTTGGAACAGAATTGGTGAGCGGGGAGCAATATATGACCGGCCAGCACTGTATGATACCTTTAGTTTTGTATCTTTCAAAAATAAATTGTTGCAGTAAGAGAAGGAGCATCAAATTGTGAGTGCAGATTCTTGGTTTGTCACTTCCTTTATTGGTGCATGTATGTTACGATAACTAGAAACATTAAATTTCATTTCATTTTAAATAAAACTATTCTAGCTTGACCACATTAAATATTTTTGGTACATTCTCAGGGTTTTGCATAATCTATATAAAAAATTGAATTGGTATTTTTGCAAGAAGCTCCTCCTCTGGGCACCGTGGCAGCAATAACTAATCTCGGTCTTAAGATTGCTAAAAAAAACATGTTACCTTTTTAGGGGTGCAAGTAACCCGTCACACACCGGACACGTACAAACTATGCCCCACTCTTTACTAAAATTTTGTCAGGGCTGAACAATCGAAAAAAGTTACCATTATCACTAATGGGTTGCTGTCATCTAATCAAATCGATCAGTTTTGCTAAATTATTGTATCCACTACAAACCTTACCTTTTTTGCTATCTCACACTGATATTCAGAGGCTACACTTGGCTTTTGTGTAATTTTTGTGGCAGGGAAAGGTACCACGCATAGCCAGAACTAAATTGTCCTGTCCAAATCAACGACTGGGATTTCATTTCCCCCAATCTTTCATGTTTAATGAGATATGTGAAGGATTGGAGGCATGTTACATCACACTACACAGTGGTAAAACTGGAATTTATATTGGTAAAGCCATACTCCTTACTGGGGTTACTTAATTCATCATATAAAGCTATTCCATTCCAGCCTTAAATTCAACTTATTATTACAGGATACTTTAATTATGTGGAGAGAGTTTAAAAAATTACATAGAAAAAAAAATTAAAAATTAAATAAAAATTACCACTCAATTTACCACGGGTATGCCCTACGAACTACACCGGGGTTCCCTCAAGGATTATATCCCTCACACCATTTCTTTTACTATTTCCAAAAAAACATGCAATATTTGGAGTAGCCAATGACATACAATTAATCTCATTTACGTCTTCACTATCTAATATTTTGGGAATCCACTTTCTAAACATTCCATTTCCGATACTTATCCTTTGGTAATGGATCTCACTGGTGAGGTACCCTCTGTAAAGCGCTGGGCACTGTATTTGGAACTGCCATATGCAAACACACTAGACGTATTGGAATCTAGCTGGGTTTAGAGCTAGTGAGCTTTGGAGAGAAATGCAATATAAAATTATACACAGAGCATATTATGCCTTTGATTTAAAGTAAAAACCTTCTGCACTTCATGGACCTATGACCGCCTGCCCAAAATGTAATTTCTCAATGGCATCTTTGGAACATGCATTGTGGGAATGCCCTAAAATCAAAAGATTCTGGGCCTCGGTTTATGCACTGATAGAAAATATAACAGGACAAATGTATCCCCTAACTCCCTTTATAGCCTTGTTTCATGTACTGATGACAGGTTCATGTTCACAAGATCGGGAAATCCCAAGCAGGATACCCAGATTTGTACACCTGTGTTTGTTGGCTTCTTAAAAAGCCATTTTAAAGAACTGGATAGAAAAGCGCCCTCCAACAACAACAAAACTTTTTACATATTTACGGTCTTTGATGCTCATAGACGAGACAGAGGCAACCCGACATTTCGATACCCACCCTCGAAAGTTTTTTAATGCATGGATGGCTTATTTACAGTACACTCTTTTGCCTGAACAAATGAGGTAATTGATTTATTCAGCCATACAGTGTGGTATGATACAAGGATGTTGGGAGCATCTTAGTTTGTAACAGAAGGATAGGAAATTATACAGTTACTTTTTTTTCTAATTTTGGTTCTCTACATTACCACAATTAATTTTAAATAAAACAATTCAGATGCAGTTGAACTGCAGACTTTCAGCTTTAATTCAGTGGGTTGAACAAAAAGACTGCAAAAAAATGTGAGGAACTAAAGCCTCTTTTTAACACAATCACTTCATTTTAAGGGCTCCAAAGTAATAAAAAAAATTCAAAAGCTGAAAATAAAATGTTCATTTCTAATACTTGGTTGAAAACCCATTTCTGGCAATGACAGCCTGTAGTCTTGAACTCATGGATATGTGGTGGGCCTTTCTGTGCGAAGTTTAGTCTTCAACAAGTGAAATGCATGCTCAATTGGGTTCAGATCAAGTGACTGACTTGGCAATTCAAGAATATTGTGAAGGATAAGAAGGAAGAGAAAAAGCAAGGTTTTTTTGGCACAAAAATAATCTTATGTTATATTTTTAATAAACAATATCAAATATAAACGGAAAAAAGATAACAGTTTCAAAGATTGGCCACACTATTTTCTTGTGGTCCAAGCAGTATCAAATTGGCCCTGAGAGGCACTTTAACATAATAAATTCAACTTACAACACAATACTTTCTTGTGGTATAAGCAATCAAACTTTGGCCAAAAGGGGCTCTAGACATGAAACATCTAGCCAATCATGGTAATTCCTTGCCATACAGATATTAAAACCTCCAATCATGTATTCATGTTGATTGCTGAACCCGATGCGTTTCGCCTTAAAAGGCTTCCTCAGGGGTATCGGTTTATCAACAGATCTCTGGCACTTGCGGTAATTAAGTATGGTCTTGTAGGGTTGATGGCAACGTTAGTTGCAAACGTAGGGAGGAAATGGTACCTCCAAATTGGATTTAAAGTGAGGTGATAGCAACATCTCCCCAAGCATAGGAACGGTAGTTTCAATATATCTAGTAAGGGTCCCAATAAAGATGATAGAGAAAACAATCTGTGTGGGGGAGCCCCAGATAAACTTATATTGTCTCCAGGTCCTAGTAGATGTGTGCAGAGGAGCCTTTGCAGCCCCTTTGGGCCAAAGTGTGATTGCTTATACCACAAGAAATTATTGTGTTATACGTTGAATTTATTATGTTAAAGTGCCTCTCAGGGCCAATTTGATATTGTTTGGACCACAAGAAAATAGTGTGGCCAATAACATTATTTTTGTGACAAAAAAACCCTGCTTTTTTCTTCCTTCTTATCCTTGATTTTATTGAACAAGGATTGGCACCCAGTTCTAAAAGAACTTACATTATACTACAACCACTATTGACACTCTAAATACTTTAACCATTCAAGATTATTCCACTTCTTTGCTTTAATAAACTCCACTTTTTTCCTGCCATCATTCTGGTAAAGGTTGATCTTGGTTTCATCTGTCCAAAGAATGTTTTTCCAGAACTGTGCTGGCTTTTTTAGATGTTTTTGAGCAATGTCAAATCTAGTCTTTCTATTCTTGACGCTTTTGAGTGGTTTGCACCTTGCAATGCACCCTCTGTATTTATTTTCATGCAGTCTTCTCTTTATGGTAGACTTGGATATCGATATGCCTACTGCCTGGAGAGTGTTGTTCACTTGGTTGGCTGTTGTGAAGGGGTTTCTCTTCATTATGAAAATAATTCTGCGATCATCCACCACTGTTGTCTTCTGTGGAGGTCCGGGTCTTTTGGCATTGCTGAGTTCACCAGTGCTTTGTTTCTTTTGCATGATGTACCAAACTGTACATATTGCCACTCCTAATATTGTAGCAATTTCTCGGATGGGTTTTTTCTGTTTTTGCAGCTTAAGGATGGCTTGTTTCAACTGCACGGAGAACTCCTTTGACCGCATGTTGTCTGTTCACAGCAAAATCTTCCACATACAAGCACCCCCTCTCAAATCAACTCAAGGCCTTTTATCTGCCTAATTGATAATGACATAACAAAGGAATTGCCCACCCCAGCCCATGAAATAGCCTTTGAGTCAATTGTCCAATTACTTTTGAGCCCCTGAAATGAAGTGATTGGGTAAAAAAAGGCTTTAGTTCCTCACATTTGTATGTAATCTTTTTGTTCAACCCCGTGAATTAAAGCTGAAAGTCTGAAGTTCAACTGCATCTGATTTGTTTCATTTAAATTTAATTGTTGTAATGTATAGAACCAAAATTGGACCTAACTGTATGCTGCCCCAACTGGTCTTGTACCCCCCCTCCCATGTGTGTTTGGATGAAAAGTTATATTGTTTTTAAAAAAAAAGGTTAAAATCAGCCAACAACACAAAGAAGAAAAAATAATGTTTTATATTTCCTACATTTTGATGTTTTTGGAGATGGATATACCTTTATGCTGTAATGAGTTAATGCCAAATTAATGTATGTTTATAGTGTAAATAGATGTACTTTCTTGTAAATGTTTTACAAATTTGCTATTTTTGTCTTTTCACTACCTGTTTATTTGAAAAAAAATTCTATTCTAGTTTTAAACATACATCTTTAATGTTTGTTTGTATTGTGGCGAGTTTTATCTCAACAGTGACCCCTAAATAAAAAAAAGTTGGGCACCATAGCACTATAACATCTTTACAACTGCAAAAAAACTCATACTAATTACCATAAGAAGCCAACTCTGGTCACTAGTTAGGTCATATTGTTTGCATATGTGGTCAATGCACTTGGGTACAACATAGTTTTGGTTTGTAAGATTTGCTAAGTAAACATATTTTGGTTACTATGTATGTGGTCAGATAAACTGCAAATGTAATGTTTTTATTTCACATTTGCAGACCAAATAGTAAAAGTAAAAGATCAAAAAAGTTAAATTAAAATGAAAATGAATATTCCCTGAATATCAGCATGTGTTGGGGACATGCTTATATAGTAGAACAAAGCTCAGGGATTGTTTTTTCTGTTTCTTGTGAATCTCCGTACATAACCTCTAAAAAATGCTTAAAACAGAACAACTTCTGAACTCCAATATTCGGCACTCCAAATGTCTTGTACCCCAACTTGGAACCTGCTTGAATGCCTGGCTAGCATTGAGAAGGTTATCAATAACAAAATGAGTCAAATTGAATAACTACAAGACATACAGATAGCTGCAAAGGGAACCATATATCTAAGCTTCCATGACATAGATAAATATGACTAAATTTAAGCATAGAATTAAAAGAAAAAGTAGCTGAAGTAATACAGAAAAACTTCAAACTTTTACTTGGACAAAATGGTACAATAAAGAACTATGTAATTTGACAAAAGAAGGAGACAGAAACAATAGCACAAGCCCGCTGTAATCGCCACATACGTTCAACAAAGTTTGCAATGTATCATTTGACATTTCTTCACTGACTAAGAAGGTAGATAACACTATACTAGGGCATTCATAGCTCATTCCAGATTATGCAGGGAAAGGAGGTGAACTTTGGAACTTTTCTCTTATACTAGCTTCAGTGCTCTTGGTCACACATTACGTTTTCCATGTGGAACAGCTGTATAAAGCATTAGGTTGATTTTTGGCAGGTTTACTTAATGCGAGAAAATATAAATGCCTTTAGATGCATTCTTCCAAAATCATGTGATGTAAGAGCTTCTTTAAATATGCATCACAGACAGGTATAAAAGACACAAATATAAATGTGTTCATTTATATACAGCCTAAAATATGTTCAGTAATGTTAGTACATAATTTAGCTTGGTAATGGGTCCACTGTACAAGACAGCCTAGTTTGGATGATATACACAAGAAACCAATCAATTGTGCTGCAATGCAATAAACAGAGTAGTAGAAAGAGGGAGTGGAGTGAATGTACAATCATCAGCTAGTTGGGAATATTATTTATTTGTAATAATATAGATAAAGCCTAAATCCAATAGGCTATAGGATATAACCAGGTTGTTGTATTATATCCTTATGGTCAAATACTTGCTACTATTGCCATTTGGAAGCCTGGCTGTTTGGGACACAATGTACACATAGTTTGCATACTCTCTTAATGTTTGAAAGCATCGGGATGACCTCCCACAGTGTAAAACTTGTTGGAAGATGACCTTGGCTCCCAAACTTCTGTCCCAAACTAGGCATAGAAGTGTAATTGTGACATTAGACTTATTTGCCCCATCATGGGGTCAACCATGGTTACACCAGCATATGTAGGTTTTTGAAGCTATGCAGGTTTTTTGGACAACAAAAACAGATGTCCAGTAGATCTATTTACTTATCTCACCTTAGACAACATGACCACACTCACTAATACCAATAAAAAAGGACAAAAGCTGCAGGGAGCAAAGTCACTTCCTGCAGGAACTGTGAGTACCAAAGTGTCCTGCATGTTAGTGAGCATTGTTGGCATATTATAAGCTTTAGTTATCACAATCTGTAGGGGGAAAGTCAACAACAGGCCCAAATAATAGGGTTGCACATTAATGAAACAAAAATCAATCCCCAACATCCTAATTTCTCTGCTTCTCCTGTCTCTTCCAGCACACCCCATAATGTTCCTCTCATTCACCTCATTTGCCTCCTCACTAAGTGTAGCTCCTCCCATTCGGGAAGGGAGTATATGACATGCCAATCACAAACCAGTGAGACTAAGAAAGTCACTTACCAACTGGTGCGGACATGTGTATCTAAACTACCCACATCTTATGTCAAGACCAATAGGATGAAAGGAACAGCAAATTACCTAAGTTACAGTAGAAGCAAACTGGGATATGTATGCATGTAGCCATTTATATTACCTAATCCAAAAAATTGGTCTGAAGCTATTACAGTTTTCTAATCTATCTACATTGATATTATTTATGCATAGCTCTTAAAAAAAACATATTTTAGATATTACCCACATTTCCTGAAAAATCTCTCACAAAGATCAGGAGGTTTCGAAGGTGCCAAGGAATGTATACTATACACCCACAAAAGAACTAATGAAATGACACAACATCTTTTATTGGTTTGTGGTGGCAAAAAATCTAGAATTGCCCCTCGGGACATGGACTAACGTGAGCGGATCCAATTAATTTAGTGCTGTGTAATATCTTGGTTTTATATAAATATTAGAAACTAATTAGGGTTGCAAGAAAAACGGTTAGTATGAATTTAATACTCATTTAAGCTAAATATATTGTTTAGCAACACATGCAAAAAGGAAGTTTTTTATTAAACAATAATAATAATAGAACAAGCTAGTACCCCTGTTGAGCCTATGAGATGTATCGAAGTGCACCTGCCACCAAACACTAATTTGTTTCTAACCATATTGAGCCTAATTTATCAAACCTCACTAATACTGGAGAAGATAGACTATCATGAGTGAACCTGGGTGATCTAACAAACCTAGAATGAATCTAGTCCAAAATATAAAACATTTATAAAAATATAAACAAATAAAAATTATACAGAAATAATAGTAAATGATTTTAAGAATGTCATTATAGGTTGGCTGGATCACCCAGGTTCACCAATGATAGTCCATCTTCTCCAGTATTGGAAAGCTTTAATAAATCAGGCCCATTATACCAAAAGTCTCAAATCTCTTAATTTTCTTTTAGGTCACACATAACAATCTGTCTTCTAACCATTAGAACTGGTTCTCAGCAACTGCAGAGAAAGTAGGACAACAGGAGATATTTCTCACTTAAACGCATACTAAAGTTTCAAAACAAATTCCTCTGCATAGTAAGCACTCCCATTACAGTCTAATCAAATGATGATACTTTTTGGAATTTGATTATTAGTATAACTATATCCTGTGATCCAATTATTTTATTCCTGTATGTGTTTTAGTACAGTACATATATAAATATAAACCCGGTATGTGACCCATATAAACATTACTTAAATAATTGGTATCTCATTCCAATCAAATGAGACTCAAGTTCTTCATTAAATGCAAGCAATTTATTATATCCACATGATATGATGAGAGATTTGAAATGGTTCATCTATGAATCAGGCAGTATCAGTTTCTTGGCAGAGTTTATAGTTGTGGGTGTGACTGCAGCTTTCAGTTTAATCCAGCAGCACACTGAGTACAGTAGCACATAATATAAGCAATAAAACTCATACAACATAAACACAATATTTTATTACTGTTATACCTTGTTTGTTTAAGATGGCAAAAATAATAATGAAATTATAGTTTTAGTTACTTGTTATGTGCTTCTGTAAAAAGCATAATGCCATCAAGTACTGTTACGGGGATTATACTTTACATAAAGATGAATTATATCACTGTAAATTCATATTAAGAATATTTTTATTATCTTGTTTTTGTAATATTTTACCCTCTTGGGGTCCATAGTGGACCTGTCAAACTATGAAAAAAAGGGTCCATCCAAAAACATTGCTGTAAAGATCAATATTGACATGTTGTGATTATAATTTTTCTTTAAAAAACTAATAAAAATATTTTAAAAAAAAGATTGACAAAGAATAGAAATGATTAGGTGCTTACTGCTTTCAATTTCCCGAAAGCCACCCAGAATCACCCAGTCCAAGGAGGCTGCACATTTCAAATTGGCTCCAAAAAATACCCTCAGTGCTTATCATTATGTGTAAATGACAAGCATCAGGACTGATCCCTACGTTAATAAATGTGAATGCACCAGGCATCAGGTCATGAATGGTGAGAATGCCCAGGAAATAACATTTTTTGGACTCATTTACACTAGTGCAATGCATTAATGCATACATATCTATGTGGACACTTTTATTATTGCAGCATGTGGCAACACAAAGCACATGAGTAAGTGCAATGGGTTAATGGGACCCCATAAGCACTATTTATTGTTATTGGGACCCCATATGCACCTTAGCAACACACTGCCAGGCAACACATGTCAGAGTATCGTCTGGCAGCATGCAGTACATTTTTTTGGGCTTCTGAATGCAGTGCATTGAAATGTGCACAGAAAAACATGTGCATTTAGTATGCTTAATTCTTAACTGTAGTTAAAAGCCAAATAATGCTTGGAAATGAACATAGTTTAAATAAACATATCTAATAAAGATTTTTCCTTTTGGCAGGTTACATATTTCAGTTTGGTGATTGTTTGCCTTGGAGCAATGGGTTGAAATCCATTGTTAACGGCACCCCCAAAACACCTTGGCAACAAGTATACCATGTTCTTCCTAGAAAATACAGTGTTATTGCTTGAAATTAAAAATTTAAGAAACGAAAATTTAAGAAAAAGTTTAAGAAACAAGGCCAATACAAAAATATAAAGTTTATTACCTAGCAGGTATACATATTTAAGATTTGTAATTATATTCACTGCAGCTATAGAATTACAGAACATATAATATTATACAAATAATATTTTTTATATGTGATATCTCCACATATTTATATGTCCTTTCATATGTGACAAGTCCTTGAAAATAAAACCACTGATTTTGAAAAAGCATGCATAAATAATTCAAAGAAGCCTGAGCAAAGAAACTTATTGCCATTTGCCATTTGGCCCTCCACCCTGTTGGGTATATATTAATTACGGGTAGCCCCCGGGTTAAGGACCTACCAATGACTCCTAGATACCAACGGGCTTCCCTGCTCCCTCATGTGTAGGACAGAGGCTGGAGGGGGGAGCTTTGCATGACTTGCAGAAGAAATCTTTTGCTAAACACAGCCGAGGTTGTGGGTGATCTTAGGGGGGTTGAGCTCTTTCTGCGGCCTCTTGTAGGCCTTTAATGACCAAATTTAGTTCAAAGATTTGAAGCTTCAGCAAATTGACATGAAACATTAAAACATGTCTTCAAACTTTTTTTGTAATCTCTTCCAACCCTTTCCAAAAAAAAGGCACCTGGAGGCCATAATGTATTATATATGTCACCCTTGCAGTACCAGAACATATGTGCAGATGTTTTGCTCACAGTGATTGTAATCCCTGAATGAATCTGCCAACCCATACATTCCATTGCATACACTGTAGTCCCTTATTGCAATGGACATTAAGCATTTATGATGCTTTTCTGCTTTCTAATATGGTGCATAGTTAGGTATCAGAACTGGTGAGTTATGTCAATAATTGTAAATGCACTAAGCAAAGCAGCAGGTCAAAAGGTGCGTATGAACATATGAACAGTTAATTAGTGCTGAAAACTCCATTACAAGAAGCAAGGTATATACTCAAAATAAATATTTAGTTAAGTCTTTGCCATATATATATATATATATAGCAATCATTCTGCAGTCCTCCGCTGCCACATGTCTTCTCTGTTTTTTGAGTATTTGCCACACTTCTTCCACAGAAAGAGTGCTTTTAAGACGAACTAGACTCAAAACTGTCAAAAAAATACACTTACCTTCAATCCTGCAGGGCAGTCCGATCCATCCGGGGGTGTCTTGCATCTGGTCCCGCTTCGTCCTGACAATCGTCCCGGGTGCCGCCATCTTCTCCTCTTCCGAGTTCTTCATGAAAAAACAATATTGCCGATCTCACTGCTCACCTCTGTCTCTTTGCACACATCAGGATAGAAAGAGATGGTTTGTGTTTTGTATGTGTCAGGTGGTGATGGCAGAAATCTCAGGCCTTTTGCCTGAGGTTGCCTTTATATAGACTTACTACTGTAATACTCCCAACACAGTATGCAATATATAGTGTTTTTACTTTCACTATTTTACTATTTTTATCAGTACACACTTCTTGCAATTATGTTTCTACATGCACACGATAAATAAACAAATTTTCACTAAATTCCAAATTTATTTTAGACTCATCAACTCTTTTCTAGGGTACAGTCAGATGGTGGAACACAATCTATAGCATAAAACAATTAGGCCTGATTCTAAAGCAGTAAGTCTGCAACTACCTGAAACATTACCTGTTGCAGAATCTTCTAGATGATTTTGTTTTAACGGCAGTAATTGAATCTCCACCAGGGAACGTTTTGGGGGATGTCAAATTCACTGCTTTATAAAGAGAACCCTTAGTACCATGTTTCCTCAAAAATTAGACCTACCCCGAAAATAAACCCTAGCATGCTAGTCATGCAAGGGGGAAATGTAATACCTACCCCGAAAATTAGCCCTATCGGCTTCTCCGGAGAGTGGGGTCACGTGGTACCCGGCGGCGGAGTGATCCCAAGAAGAGAAGAGGTAAGTCTTCAATTATGATTTAATACTTGATTTAATGGTAGAATAAAGAGAATATTATTTTGACCCCCAGACATGATGAGTTAAAAAAAAAGAGCTATTCTGTCGAGTACAAGAAAGAAATTGTGGAGGATGCCCACGGCAAGAATCTGATGGCTTTCTGCAATTAGAAGAAGTTGGATCACCGAATGGTCCGGAAATGGAGAGCAGAATACGATAATTTCAGTCAACAGGTTGATGAGGGAAATGCTAAGAAGGGCAAGTGTGGATCAGGGCGGCAACCATTATTTCTTAAGCTGGAAGACATCACCTGTGAATGGATTGCTGACAGGAGAGCAAAGGCTCTGGTTGTGCGCAGGGCTGATATTCAAGCATTTGCCCTTGCAATGGCACCACAGTTAGAAACTTTCACAGAAGAATTCAAAGCATCACAACACTGGCTGGATGGCTTCCTTCAGCGTTATGAACTGTCCCTAAGACGATTAACAACACTGTTCAAGCTGGAAGATAGTGAAGTTGTTAAACGTGCACTTGCATTCAAGTCCTTTGTTGATGGCATCGACATCAACTTTCCAACATGATTGCAATGGATGAAACTGAAGAGTTTATGGGCCAAGGTTCTCAAATGACAATTGAATAGGGGGTTCCTTGTCAATCTACATTCCCTCCACTGGTTACGAAAGTGCACGTGTTACCTGTATTTTGGCAATTCGTATGAATGGAAAGAAAGCCCCACCTTTCATCAGTAAGGGCAAGAAAGATAAGATTGAACGTGTTTCAGGAGTTTATGTTCTTGAAACCGAAAAAGCCTGGTGCACACAAACAGTTTTAAGGAAGTGGGTCGATTTAATCGGAGGTGGCCAAAGAGGTCTGCTTGTCTGGGATTTAGCCAGCACCCACCACGCTAAAAACATGAAGAACTTTCAGAGAGAGGAATAGATCAAAAAATGATTCCTGCTGGAATGACTGCCCATTTCCAGACTCTTGATATTGCAATAAACAAGCCATTCAAGGACCATACTTTGTGAAGTATGGCCTGCAAGAGGTCGTTACTTGGGTGAAGAATTCATGGGATAAAATCACTGACAGCTGTGTTGCCAATGCACTACAAGCAGGCTACATGGACAAGAAGTGCTCATTTAAGGAGAGTTCTTTAGCTAGACATGAGAGATTGGGGCCAATGGTTCTACAGGAAATGAAGTCGCAAAAAATTTAGGCCAGAATTCAGGGTTTTGGAGAGGTATGACGATGTTCCATAAGAAGATGACATGAATAAATCTGAATAAAAATAGATTTTTGTACATGAATAAAAACAGATTTTTGTACATGAATAAAAACAGATTTCTGTACTTGAATAAAAACAGATTTCTGTACATGGGAAAAATAAGACATCCCTGTGATTTTCAGAGGTAAAATAATATAGGAAGCGCGGTATATACATTGCATGCATGCTACAGCCTGCCAGAATGTACACATGCACACTGCAGTTACATAGTAAATACAGGGAGGACACAATATGGTTGCCAATGAACAAATGATGTATTAAAGCGTATACATTTGCTTTTGTCAATGTGGCCTATTTATTCAGTCATCTATCATATCTCATACACTCAAATAATCCAGGACTTGGTTAGGGCCTGTATACATATGTGTGACTTCCTTAGTTTAACAAAGGTCTCCACTGTACCGTAGGTAAGCTAAACTGAAGTCAATAGCAAAATGTTACATTAATGCACTGCAGTGTACAGCACATTTTAAACATTACACATGCCGCAGTACTAGCTTTTCATCCCATAAATATGACAGATAAAACACATAAAATTTATCACGTTTTATTGCATTCCAAACATGACAGAAACATTTTTTTTTTCAACCTTGTTTACTTCAACTGTGTTCTTATAATTCTCTTAGCAATGTATTAGCTATTGAGAAATATTACCACAGCATATTGCCTTGGACCATATTACATAGTCAAGTGAAAAAGTATGGACATCCTGTTTGTAAATGTATTTAAACAAGCAAACATTACATTTCCATTCATAAAGTGTTTGAAGAAAATTGTTATATACTGAAAACGTATACACAAAATTAATATGGTATATCTACAAGTGGCAAAAAATCCAAATGACTGCCCACAGTCTCAGTTTGGATATCCCAGATATAGGTAAAAGTGTATGCACTCTCAAACCAGTCACATTTCTCAACCAATTTGACCAGACGTAATCCAACTCAGAAAATTTCCATTTTGCTCACCTCTACTGCTAATTTGATCAGGACTGGCCGGTCCCTAAATGCACCATAACAGCTGACTGGTTGATATAAAATAAATTCTCTAAGAATCCAAAAATTAGGGGTATGGACTGGCCCATTTACAGCCCTTATTAAAAAGGGCAGTTCATGTAAGGAAACACAAACATCTAACAAATCAAGATATTTGGTATAGAGGAGTGGTCAAAATGTCAACAATTTGTTGTCAGACAGTAGTGGGGAAATTATTAAAAACACCTTTACAAAGTCACAAAAAGGGGTGGGGATTAAGGCACCGCTTGATTAAAGTTTTAATATTTGCCTCTTTAAATCACGTAAATAATTACCATGTACATAATTTTTCACATGATTTTACAATGCCATCATTAGTACAGTATACTCACCTTGAACTTTGCTTCTGCACTGGAGAGGGTAACACTATGATCCTTTTAGCAAGATCCTAGGATCCTTGATTATCTTAAATCTCACATTCACATAGTTACATAGTTGGTTAGGGTGAAAAAAGTCCATCAAATTCAACCACTAGGGAAATAAATATATCCCAGATAAAAAACCCTATACAAGGGGGTGCAGAGAAGTTCCTGGCTTATCCCAAGAAAGAAGAGAGCCAGAATTATGAAATATCACATTTATTCAACATATTCCCCCGAGACTGATGCACTTGGTACAGCGTAGTTGCAGCTTTTCTAGACCGTTGAAATAAAAGTTCTTTGGTTGGGCCACAAACCAGCTCTCAGCAGCATCTTTGACGTCAGAAATGTCCTCAAAGCGTTCAGGTGTTTCTTCAAATTCAGGAACAGATAATAGTCTGAAGGGGCCAGGTCAGATGAGTAGGGGGATGGTGGACCAATTGGAAACCCGGGGTGTTCAATTTGGCAGCCACAACGTTGGACATGTGTGCAGGTGCATTGTCCTGCAAAAAAGGATCTCTTTGGTCAACTTTCCATGGCGTTTCGTCTCAATTGCCAGCTGGTCCAGGAGGTTAGCAAAATACTGTCTGGTGATACGAGAGCCCTGAGGTAGGTAGTCCACCAACAGAATTCCGTCTTTGTCCCAGAAAACGGACTCCATGACGTTTTTGGCCAATATCTAGGTTCAGAACTTCTTCTGCCGCAGTGACCCGCTGTGGGGCCATTCTTTTGACTGTTCCTTGCTTTCAGGATCATAGATGTGGAGCCAGGTTTCATCCTCAGTCACTAACCTAGCCAAAAAGTCCTGTACAGCTTCAAAATGGGCCAAAACTGCCTTGAATGCTTCAACTCGTTCCTTCTTCTGATCAGTGTTCAAACATTTTGGGACCCACTTCGCTGAAAGCTTGCGCATGTCTAGGATAGTGGTAATAACAAACCCAACACGCTCCCGTGAGATGTCAAGTATCCAGGCTACCTTTTTTGTGGAAATTCGCCGGTCCTTAATAATCAGCTCATGGACAGCATCGCAGGTTGCCAGGTCAGTTGAGGTGGGGGGGCTCATCTTCAACGGTAAAATGCCCAGTCTTGAAACGAGATATCCAGGTTTTGACAGTGCTTTAGGAAGGACACCTCTCCCCCTCTCTTGTGACATCTCAGTCTGATTGTCCTTTGCTGACCTTCCCTGGAGAAACAAAAATGTCATGGCCCGACGTGGTCATGGTCCAATGACATGAAACTTGCTTGTGCCTCTGCCATCACAGCTTCTCACTAAAAGAAAAAACAGTTTTAAGAATCACAAAGACCTGATATTTGCACAGTTACATACTAAGATATTGGGCTGTCATATGCCCCCACATTAATTTTTCTATTTCATCTGGAAGGGGGCAAAGCCAGGAACTTGGTACAATTTGCTTCAGCAGGGGAAAAAAATTCCTTCCTGATTCCATGAGGCAATCAGATGTTCCCTGAATCAACAGTCTCTGTTATCTTTACTTTAAATCCTTAATACCCAGATATATTTTTGTGTTTCTAGAAAAACATCCAGGTTTTTCTTAAAGCAATCAAAAGTAGTTGCTGAAACTACTTCCTGAGGGAGCCGATTCCACATTTTCACAGACCTTACAGTGAAGAATCCCTTCCTTATCCGAAGCTTAAACTTCTTTTCCTCCAGACGCAAAGAGTGCCCTCTTGTTCTTTGTAATGATCTCAAAGTGAATAATTGGGAAGAGAGTTCTCTATATGGACCATTTATAAATTTATACAGGGTGATCATATGCCCCTTAAACGTCTCTTCTCAAGGGAGAATAGATTCAGTTCAGCTATTCTCTCCTTTTAGATTAACTCCTCCATTCCTTTTATTTGTTTAGTTGTCCTTTTGGTGCCCATAACTGGACTGTATATTCCAGATGTGGTCTGACCAAAGCTTTGTACAGGGGCAGGATAATGTCTCCATCTCTGCAGTCTATTCCTCTTTTAATACAAGGAAATACGTTACTAGCTTTAGATATTGAACATACACTGCGCAGGAGTGTCTTTACATGAACTGCGGGCAGAATTAAGGTGGGAATATTTTCTAACTTTTCTTCATAGTGTATAGCATTTTCCCATGGGGATATAATCTCATATATAGCATATACTTTACTGTTCTGTAGCCCCTAAATACACAGAAAGTCTAACGTAAATTACAGGTACTGTATATACTTGAGTATAAACCAAGTTTTTTTTTTCATACAAATGTCATTAGTCAAAGGATTTCAGTTTATGCTTGAGCCACTGGATGGAGCTGTGTCCTTATCTAAGGTGTAAAGTGAGTGTATAACAAACTCTTGCCATCTGAGACACTTTAAATAAGAGCACAGTGTCATGAGCTGGTAGCCAACAATAATCCGCAAAAGATCATTTAAAAGCATGTGATCCATCATAACCAACTCAAAAATTCAAAATACTCTAACCTGTGGACGGGGGAGGGAAATATATAGTCTATGTTTTCATTTCATCCCTTTATAATAATAAATTATTTCAAAATAGCATAGCATGGATGTATGAATTCACATTAATAAATTATTGGCTTATTATTATTTCTGATAATAAGTGTTTTAACTGTTAGCAGTGAAAGCTGCATTTTGTAACCTACATTTGTGGTTGAGTCAATGTAGCTTTTCTGTTTTTTTTTGTTTTTTTTTTTCAAATAAAAGTAGGTATATTCAGACTGGGTAATATTGGAATATATACAGTTGTTTCCCATAACTTCAAATCAGATCAAAACCTGCCTTGGAAGTTTAGTTGCGATTGGCAATAAAGAAAGCAAAAAAGGGAAGTTGCACATCAAAGGCTTAAAAGGGTTATTGGAAACCTGTAAAAATCTGCATGAGGTATCAGTGAATTAATTATCATGATGCAATGGTAGGCTCCACTGCAAGGATGGATCTTTTTCTTGAGCCTGACAGCCAAATGGAAAATGTAAACAAAATTTTTCAGATTTATAAATTAATTTAGGCATAAAACTACACTGTACTTAGAAAATATCTAGCAATATTTACATTGATATACTCTTACAGATAAAACTAACAAAAGCAAAGTAGATAATGGCCTGTATGAGATGTTGATGGGATTATTAAATGTATCTGTTAATACTTAGATTATTTGCTGTTGGTTTAAAACCTAAAACTGACCAGCTGATGTCCAAAACTTGCAAACCTTAATGTTCGGGCATGTGGTGGGAACAGCGGTTATCAGGCTGATCCCAGCAGATGGGATGTTGCCATCAACTTGGCCCCCCAGCCACTGCATTGGTTTTTTTGCTCAATAACATCCCAATTCTCTCCCAGTGGGTGACACATTACATGAAGGTGCTGGTTTGTAGAAATAATAACTCATTACAACCTCACTAACTGTCTGAACAAGTCCTTCAAATTGGGTTTCCTAGTTATTGTTGAATTAAAAAAATGTAGGCCTTTGTGGCATTATTCTTACTGTAAAAGCACCCACATAAATTCACATCTTGTTTTACACATTCTGGCTAGAATGAGTGTGGACTACAGTAAGTAACCACTAAAGTTCATGTACACATAGTTTTAACAATCTGCCTTCTATTTTTATTTCTACTGTTTAGTATTCCTATTATCCCTACACAATTCTGCAGCATTCTAGAAAATTGGAAAATCACCAGATTTCCCCAGGTCTGACTACTTCAATTTAAATTCTGTAGAGGGCTAGAGGAACTGCAAGTGGGTAGAAAATATGTGGGTCAGAAGGATAGAAGCGGGAATAACAGAATTTTTAAACCAGCCCATCTACTGAAGGCTGCCATGCATATATGTCTAATTAAACATACACTTACCTACCGTATTTTCCGGCGTATAAGACGACCCCCCCACTCTAACCAATCAGTTGGGGGTCGTGTTATACACCCAGTATTGTACTGTTCCTTCTGCCTGTCAGATCTCGCTATTGTGCGAGAACTGAGAGGCATAAGGAACAGTACAGTACTAGTTCTAAGTAATGAATGGGCGCGTTCCTTTAATGAATGGGCATGTTCTAGTGGAGAGCCAATCCAGGCACAGGAGGACTCGCGCAAGCTGCACAGGACACCGGACGTGAAGGAGGACTCGCGGGGACGCCGGACGTGAAGCAAGCTGCAGGTAAGTACTGGTACCCGGCGTATAAGACGACCTCCGACTTTGGCACAGATTTTTCGGGGTTAAAAAGTCGTCTTATACGCCAGAAAATATGGTATTTCTAAAATTAAACCTTCCTGATAATAAATAAAATTTGCATTTAAAAAAAACATAGTTCAGTTATGACACACACTGCAATCTTATAATACATTTAGCAGATACTTTTTTTATTGTTTATGCAATTTTCCAATAACTAGGCCATAGAATACCTATTAATACAACTTCGCTAAGCCAAGACAAAGGGCCCTCTGTTTGTAAGTAAAGCAATGAACACAACTGGTAACGAAAATACTGACCAAGGAAAAAAATGTAGCACACTATCCAAATCTCATTTGCATGACTTAAATAGGATGGCATTTGTCTTTCCTCCTCAGCTGCTCTCTGGGAAACTTGCTGTTATTTTAGGAGTTGCCAGTCTGGTGTCAGCATATATGAATTCATCACACATGTACAATTATATATAGTGTAAAGATGAAAGCACAAACATTAAAGTAACTTTGCTCAGAGAATTTGATATGGCGCTGGTTTTACACCCAGTATCTGATTCTCATGCTAGGCATGGGCATTTGGGATATCATTATTCACGATATACATGAAACATGATGCTGTTTCAAGTGATTAAAGTGCCAAGCAACTTGCAAGCACTTGTTCAGTAAATTCAAGTATTGCTGTTTTTCATTTTAGCTAAAAATAGTTACTATTTTCCTGTTACTAAATCACACACAAGATCAGAGATAAATTGGTAAAGGTTAAAAGTCGACATTGTGTGCTAAAAAAAAATGATATTAACTCAAATTAGGCCTGAATGCACAGACATAACTGATCTGTAAAAATTTGAAACAATGCCCCTGATTCATCAAGCAGAATCGGATGATCGCTCGCATTCGTATTCGCGATCCGAAATCGTACGCCGTCGCGCTATTCAGCAACTGAAAAAGCTTGATGAATCAGGGGCAATGTGTTGCTGTATTCTGTATTGTGTCCACTAGATGGCGAGATTCCCGGACCGCGGGAAACCGCGCTCGCTGGTCGCGCGTACTTTCGCGCTTCCAGCGAGCGCGGATTTTATTGATGAATCAGGGGCAATGTGTTATGTGCTAATAATAAAAGCTGCACACTTCCTCAAAGTATAAATAAAATAGGAAAATAAAAAAGCAATGTATATTGGTTTCGGGAGCAGAAAGGGCACACATAAACACATGGGCAGAGGGCTGTCTTAGTCCTCGCGTCAGAACTCATCTCGGACGAGAATCTGATGTGTGTATAGCAACCGCCCGATGTTTTTCATGGATCCATCCTGGCAGATTCACGGACAACTGAAGACGAACGGCTGCAATGGAAGTGAAGGGATGTGTGCAGCAGAGTGCTGCTCACTCGTTTTTCTCGCTACCCTCTCCATAGAACAGAACGATGCTGTATGTACAGCGCTCGTTCTTTCATCTTTTGGTCTTTTGTCGTTGGAACTTATTGTGAGAGATCGTTTCTAATGACAAAAATCGAACATGTGTACGCTGCCTTAGGAAAAGGGTGTTTGTCTGAGAATTCCTAGCTAATGAGGTTGGTTGGAAAGCTGAGTAGGAAGTGAACATGTAGGTGCTATATCAAAAAGATAAATTGATGTCTAAGCAGATAAAAGCACATTATGGTAGAACTATAAGTAGCAAATAGGGAGCCCATCAGAGCCAAAGATAACTCCAATGGGGGAAGAGACTCAAAAACAAAACAGTAGCAGGAATGCATGCATTTAACTTTTGTCATTATTAGGCAAAGTGCTGCAAGTCGTACAGACCCATAAGTGGAGAGCATGTTGAAAGCACCCAGGACTGTTCCACCACCCTCCCCGCTAAGTATCCAGGTTTAGACATATTGCACCCCCAGTGTGGTGGGCAAACTACATGTACAAGGTTAAAGGCAAGGCCTCAACACTTGATGATGATGTTTGGCAGAAAAGAAAGCACGGAGAACAAAATCACACCAGCATTATCCTACAGCATTAATTGAAGAAACTCTCAGTGATCACATACATGAAATAAAGACATTAAAATAAAAATAAAATGCAAACAGTGCTGTACATATGTGAAGGTGCACTGTCTGGCTCCAGGGATATGTGATTCAAAAATTGACATGCATTAAACATGCATTGCTGGGCATTAAACAGCCGAATAAAAATCAATGGGCTGAAACATACTACAATGCAATGCACACATAATGCATCACAGTGGTGTAAATAGGCTCCTAAATGTGACTATAACCAGTAAATACTTGCAAGTAAATACTTGCACCATGTGTTGTAACTTGCAATTTTTTAAATACTGTACCTTAAGCACAAATGTACAGCCACAGAGCTACCATATTTGCTTATTACCAGTTTAGCTCCCATACCTGTACACCCCTATGGATCAAAATATATTAATTACAGGTAAAGCAATTACTTTCTTTTATAGCCAGGAAGATACCTTGGGAGTGAATATCACATTTACAGCTTCATAAATGTAATCCTTAGTCTTGTGTACATGCACATCTTTTTTTTTACATTGCAATCTTAGGATTCATACACACATCAGATGGTTGTCCGGGAGATAAATGGTTGAGCTTGTCTAAGGAAAAAATCTGACAAGTACAGTGGTCCTTCTTGTTCATCAATCCACCATGGCAGACTGATGAACAACCGATCAGGTAGACCACTGTGCATTCCTATGGGGAGGAGAACAGTAGGATGCAGTTCGTTCTTCCACTCTTCCATAGAACAGAAGGGTGCATACAGCTTCCTACCACCCGGCTGAAAAAAATTTCTGGGGAGAACACTGCCATGAGTAAGGGGATACATTTTGCTGTGGTTGAGTAATGTATCCTAATGCAAGAGCACATTTTTCAATAAACCCAGTTTACACCAAATGGTGCAGTTTCATAAAAGGAATTTTTTTAAAGTATTGAAATGCATTAAAGGTGTGCTAAATGCACTGCTTGTATTGTAAACCAGCTTCTATGTAGAACTGCAAAGCAAGAATCCACATCAATAACACTGGGAAACACATTTTTGCTGAGTTAGACCTTACACTTGTTTTTTTACTAATTTTTGGGTGGTGAATCCAGAAATGACCCCAGGTTTTTGCTATCACATCTAGTTTTTACAATACAGGGTACCTTCTATTTTTGTCAAAAAACATACAAGTTTTACATAGAATGAAAAAATAATGAAATAATAACTTGAATGTACTGTTTATTTAAATTTCGTTTGTTCATACAAAGGATTTATTTGTTACTCTATGACATTTATTTTACAGTAAAACATTGGAAATCGGGTAAGCGGTTAATAGTAATAGTCAGCCATCACATGTACATCCCAGATACCATCCTTCCATGTCCTTCAAATCTTGGTGGAATTGTTCTCCTTGCTCATCACTGACTGCACAAAGGTTTTCTGGGAATTTAGAAAGATGGCTCTGCAGAAAATGCACCTTGATGCTCATATTGCAACAAAGCTTTTTGTAGCTTTCCCAAGAGTTTCTGGACAACTACCGTGTAAATATTTGCTTGTGTGTTTCCAAGAAAGTCCTTGACAATGGCTTTGAATGATAACCAAGAATTCTTTTCGACTTCTGACATTCTCCTAATGAAATGTTCATCTTTGACAAGCTGTCCAATATGTGGACCATCAAACACATTGGCCTTTATTTTTTCAAATGACAGGCTAGGAAATGCCAGAATAAGGTACTTGAAGCAGTCTCCTTCAGTTTTAAAGTATTGAAACGCATTAAAGGTGTGCTAAATGCACTGCTTGTACATGTTTTTTCATTAGTCGCTGGAAATGATCAAAAAAGATAGTTTCAAGTGACAGTAATCTAAAGTATGTCTGATTGTTTGCATTAAAGCTTTATTTTTGGGCTTTTAATATAATAAAGTTTAATTTACTGTAAATACAAACTTCTATGGTTAAATATTGCTTAAATATTGTTTACAAATCATATTAATATTTATAATAACAGCTTCAACAAAATAAACCAGACTTATCAGACTTTGATAGACTTTTGATAGTTTCCTTAAGGACACAATAGGAAGACACATTCAGTTCTAGAGAGGGTCATGCTGCTAACAGAACAAATCTACACTGACTTGCAAAACCTAGGGTGGCTTCATAAGCAAACTAAACTCAAAAAAATAAAGGGAAATGCTAATAGCAATAAAGTTTGTGGGCAAATACAAAATATTTTTTTGAACAAAAAACAACATCAATGACAGGCAGATACAGTTAACACTACATAGTGTATGGTTCAGCCAATGACAGCTGTCATCAAGTGCTGGCCTGATTCCCTGAGCTGTATTATACCTATCACTGGCAAGTATAGCAAGGCTCCCCCAACTGGACTGGTAAAATCTGACAAATTTTTTTTGGGGGGGGGATTTTTTCCAGCCAATTCCAGAACTTACACAAGTCCCGTGCCCACCCCACTACACTCCTAACTAACAGGTCCGCTCTTCTTTCCTGATAAAGAGGATGAAGCAGGGCAAATCACCCATACGGTATTACTGTATTAGTAGATGAGTGAATACTCTTTTACTTGTATTTTCAATCTTCTAGTAAGGTTCATGAAACCCACAGCTACAGACTAGGGTGGTTACAAGCATTTATTTTAGTCCATAAAATTTCCAAATGTATCATCATGACTGATACTAAAGAACTGAAGTCTAAAAATAATGAAAGAATGTCACATAATACTAAAAGTAGTACTTGGATTTTGATGGCAAAGCTACCCCAGAGATTATATTCGCATACTCAGAACTGTCACTGATTGACCTTATTTACATGGAGATGATTTGTATGACCAGCAAGGCATTTTAAAACAACAAAAACAGGGCTGCATAGTAAGTATATAATACCAGAATTATTTACTTGTGTTATGATTAAAGTATATATATTTGTTTTTAAGAGCATTATTGTCATCTATTTGGACTAACACCCCTATACAAATGTGTTTGTTTTTGCTAGATAGCTGATAAATGGTAAAGTTTACACCATATTACCTACTTACAAGCCTGAATAATTAAAACTAATATTTACTGTTTTCAATGCCATTACCTGATGAGTTTCTTTAAAATGTTTCTAAATTATTCTCTTTTTTTTTTGTAATTTGAAATTATTTAAGAACATGGGTGAAGGGTTAAAATAGCTAATCTAACTTGAGCCATATATGTTCCTGTAAGGAAGTTTTATTTCTTCTTCTATCTACTCAGTTTAATTGTAACCAGATGGTGGAAATTGTAAATTCTTTGAAATACGATGTATGCCTTGTATACCTTAAAATGTATCAAATAACACTATATATGGCTAAAACTTAAACAGCTGTATGTGAATAATGACAACTCCCTCTGTATAAAAGGACCACCTCGTCAAGTAAAGATTAGAGTATATTCCTAAAACCATACTGTGTGCGTGTGTGTTATTGGGATATCTCTCCAGACGTCTGTCTCTCTGGTGCAGGAGAAGTCACGGTGCATTCGAGGAACTAGAAGTAGAAGCAGATCGTTCAATGGGGGCAGGCAAATTTTCTCATTACGCTGGGGAACAATTTTGAACACATTTTTTGTTGACTTCAATTTTTAAGCTTATTTACACTAAAACAGGTAAGCCGATTCTGCAAGTGCACTTTTCCGCTATCACGTCAGGTTTTTCTCTACCGCTTATATTAATGCGATTACTGTAGCGTGGATTTGTATAGGCTATTCATTTACACGCAAGACAGTGTGGTCCAAGGATATGCGCTGCTCTACCTAGTGAATAAGCAAAATTTATTTTTCTACTTACACACCTATTCCCTTTCTTTTAGATCATGTCTGCCTCTGCTGTTTTTCGTCATAAGTGCCTAAACAACTCCGATTCATTTTGTTATATCTGTGGCAGTTTCACCATTCCCAGTCAAAGGGCAAACATCAGCACATTTGTACAGCAAGCCTATTTGGTATATTTAAAAGTTAAACTTGGTGAGCAAGATAAGTCTTGGGCCCCTCATAGGGTGTACAGTGTGTCAAAGGTTTACGGATGTGGACAAAGGGAAAACGAGATAAGATGCCATTTGGTATACCAATGGTTTGGCGAGAGCCAGGAGATCATTTCAGTGACTTACTTTTGTATAGTGAAAACATTAGGATATAACAGGAAAAATAAATGTAACATAGAGTATCCTAGTCTACCATCGGCTATACGCCCAGTGCCTCATTCAGATGAAATCCCAGTGCCGGTTTTCGTTACACTACCCTCTCTTGAACATGATTATGGAGATGAACTAAGTGACAACAATGATGAAAAGTTTGAAATTGAAAAGGAGTTGAATGATTTGCACGTGATTTGGGACTATCAAAGACAACTTCAGAACTCCTAGCATCAAGACTGCATGGTAAAAACTTACTTGAAAAAGGAACGAAGGTACCATATTTTCAAACCAGAGAAATTGCATTTCTGCAGTACTTTAGAACTGACAGTGGGTTTGTGTATTGCCAAACCATACCTTGTTTAAAACAGGAATTGGAAATTCCAATCTATACCTCAACTGAATGACGACTATTCATCGATAGCTCAAAGCGGAGCTTAAAGTATGTCCTCCTTTACAATGGCAATATATTTGGGTCAGTCCCAATTGGCCATTAAGTTTCTCGTTGTGAAGAATATGCAGACATAAAGAGTCATTGAGTTGTTGCAATATCACCAACACAACTGGGTCATCTGTGTTGACCTTTAAATGGTATGCTTCCTTCTTGGTAAGCAACGCAGATACACCAAGTATCCCTGTTATCTGTGAATGTGGGACAGCAGAGCTGGTGAGAGGCATTGGGTGGAAAGGAATTGGCCTCCAAGATCTGCCCTAAAACCAGGTGATCCAAACATTCTACATGAACCACTTGTTGATAGAATATTATATTTCTGCCTCTGCACATGAAACTGCGTCTAAAGAAGCAGTTCGTTAAAGCTTTACCAACTGAAGGAGACTGCTTCAAGTACCTTATTCTGGCATTTCCTAGCCTGTCATTTGAAAAAATAAAGGCCAGTGTGTTTGATGGTCCACATATTGGACAGCTTGTCAAAGATGAACATTTCATTAGGAGAATGTCAGAAGTCGAAAAGAATGCTTGGTTATCATTCAAAGCCATTGTCAAGGACTTTCTTGGAAACACACAAGCAAATATTTACACGGTAGTTGTCCAGAAACTCTTGGGAAAGCTACAAAAAGCTTTGTTGCAATATGAGCATCAAGGTGCATTTTCTGCATAGCCATCTTTCTAACTTCCCAGAAAACCTTTGTGCAGTCAGTGATGAGCAAGGAGAACGATTCCACCAAGATTTGAAGGACATGGAAGGATGGTATCTGGGATGTACATGTGATGGCTGACTATTGTTGGGAAAACCTATAGGCGTAGTTTTTTTACCTTAATCGCTTACCCGATTTCAAATGTTTTACTGTAAAATAAATGTCATAGAGTAACAAATAAATCCTTTGTATGAACAAACGAAATTTAAATAAACAGTACATTCAAGTTATTATTTCATTATTTTTTCATTCTATGTAAAACTTGTATGTTTTTTGACAAAAATAGAAGGTAACCTGTATTGTAAAAACTAGATGTGATAGCAAAAACCTGGGGTCACCACCCAAAAATTAGTAAAAAAACAAGTGTAAGGTCTAACTCAACAAAAATGCGTTTCCCAGTGTTATTGATGTGGCTTCTTGCTTTGCAGTTCTACATAGAAGCTGGTTTACAATACAAGTGTAAGGGACTTACCCATCCTGCGAGCCCGCAGTGTCCCTGGGGATCCCAGCCACAGAGGGAGACGCCGCTGTAGCAGGCAGCATGGCCGAGGCTGCTGCTCTACTCGCAGCTTGTCTCTCTGCAGGCGGAGGGATCCGCCCTGGCCAAACTACTGTTCAGCCAGGCAGCATCCCTTCAGATGTGGTTACTGCATATCCTGCTCTCAGCACTCCTTTGCATGTGCAAAGTAGTGCACGTCCTAGGGGTGCTGTGGGAAGAGGTGCGCGTGCTACAATGCGTCCCTCTTGTACCCCCCGAGGGCGTGGCACTCGGCTGCCTCGCCCCGGGGCGGGACACAGTTAGTTTGAATTCCCTGCGGCCGATTCAGTTAGTCGCCTATCAGATGGCGCCAGGTGGCGCAAGGCCATTGGTCACTCTGGCCATTTAAGGAGAGCCTGTCCTGTACACCATTGCCCGCTATAAGCCTCTGTGAACTCAGTGTGCTTGGGTGTGTCATTATGTTGGTTAAGTTTACCTGCTTTTGTCATCTCCTTAGTGACCTGGTCTGAAGTTGACTCTGCTTGAACTCTGCCTGCCCTGACCTCGGATTGTTACTGACCATTCTGCCTGCTACCGGCCCTGACCTCGGATTGTTCTTGACCTGTCTTTGCCTTACCCATTTATACCTTGCTTATTTGGACTTAACCCTTTACTGTGCTTTATGACACTGAATAAAGCTTGATTCAAGGATATCTGGAGTTGGTTGTGGTTTGTGTGCCCAGGCGCATTACAACAAGCAGTGCATTTAGCACACATTCAATACTTTAAAAAAATTCCTTTTATGAAACTGCACCATTTGGTGTAAACTGGGTTTATTGAAAAATGTGCTCTTGCATTAGGATACATTACTCAACCACAGCAAAATGTATCCCCTTACTCATGGCAGTGTTCTCCCCAGAAATTTTTTTCAGCCGGGTGGTAGGAAGCTGTAGCCGGGTGGTGAAAAAGGGGGTGTGGCAAAACACAGCAAATTTAGTGCTCCCAATTGTTTATGCCATGGGTAATAAGTAAACTCTTATTATTTCAGTGTTCTACCTTCTCCCAAATATTTGTTACAACTTTGTAATGCCTGCCCTGTTAGTATATCCAATTTTTCTATTCTATGTATTTTGCCACAACTGTCCTATGCCGTGTATTGTGACCCAACTTACTGTTGTTCTAAGTTTTAAGAGTGTAATCCTTTGTAGTAGTGTAATAGTATATTGAATGTGGTGTAACAAGTTAGGCTTAGCTCATATTAGCAGCAAAAAACATTTACCCCTTCTGAGTGACTTCTGGCAACTGCTAGGCACCTAGGATTGATAACAGGTGGTAAGTTCTAGGCACCTAGGATTGGCAACACGCCATAAGTGCTGGGCACCTAGGATTGGTAACAGGCGGTAAGTTCTAGGCACCTAGGATTGGTAACAGGCCATAAGTGCTGGGCACCTAAGATTGGTAATAGGCGGTAAGTTCTAGGCACCTAGGATTGGTAACAGGCCATAAGTGCTGGGCACCTAGGACTGGCAAAAGGCCATAAGTGCTGGGCACCTAGAATTGGTAACAGGCCATAAGTGCTAGGCCCCTAGGATTGATAACAGGCGGAAAATTCTAGGCACCTAGGATTGGTAACAGGCGGTAAGTGCTGGGCCCCTAGGATTGGTAACAGGCGGTAAGTGCTGGGCCCCTAGGATTGGTAACAGGCGGTAAGTGCTGGGCGCCTAGGATTGGTAACAGGCGGTAAGTGCTGGGCCCCTAGGATTGGTAACAGGCAGTAAGTGGCACCTGGGATTGGTAACAGGCGGTAAGTGCTGGGCACCTAGGATTGGTAACAGGCGGTAAGTGCTGGGCATCTAGGATTGGTAACAGGCAGTAAGTGCTGGGCATCTAGGATTGATAACAGGTGGTAAGTGCTGGGCTTTTTCAGAGCTAGAAGTTTTTTAAGCAGCAATGGTTCCTGGCATGAGGAATGGACAAATGTAACCTTACTGCCGGTGTGAATTCAGCCTAACTTCAGATGTACTCCTGTGTCTATATTTAGTTAAAGTGAACTTTTGTGAAAACATTTTTTTTTCACTTGATTCTTTTACAAAATTAGCCCAGCAGGCCCATGCTGGCTCAGCTTCCACCTTTTCTCTGATGCTCACTTGTACGTCCAATGCTGCCTTGCACTGCGCATGCATGAGACTGAACACTTTTTACATTAAATGAAAGCCTCTGAAGGTGCATGCAAAAAAAAAAAAAAAACGCACATTTTTCCATTACATAACAGAGAAAGTCACTCTTTAATATAATGTTAAAAATGTGGCGATGCTTTAATAGCATCATGCATGTAATATCAGATAGGGACAAGGCAGACAGTGACCCCCTCTTATCACTGTCCATATTCTATATAAAAACAGTTTGTGACGTTTATCCGCAGTGTGTAATGTCCTCGGCAGCGCAGTGTGATCGCTATGGGAGTGTAAAAGCTGCTTGTCATATTCTGCAGCCTAACAACTCGCTGTGTTCAAACCTTCAGATCTCCTAAACTGTTGGTTGTATTAACTTTTAAGGTACACATGGAGGCATAGGAAACTTAAACTGTAGGTGCAAGTGGGGGACACTTGTGGCTAAACCTTTTTAAAATGTAATTAGTATGGCGTTCTGAGAACATAAATCTCTACCTAGCAAAATGTGCTGCCTGCTCTGTTACACGTATCTGTCTGCATCTTACCTCAAACCCCAATTTCTCCAGAATTAGGACGTGCAGGGAAACAAAAATATGAATGGAAGTGGGAGACACCTGTGGCGATCACCTTTCATCACCATGGCATCATTACAACATTAAAAAAAAAAACTGTCCATCAAAATGCATTTCTTTGTTACACACGACTGTAACCTTCCAGTATTTCAACCTCAATAAAATTTAGTGGGCAGAGTTCATTTTCTAATGATGCCATAGTAATGAAGTTTTAAGGGATGTTAGTCACAGATGTTCCCCACTTGTACCTATATTTTTGGTTTCTTACACCTCCCCATTCCCCAATTGAAGTTCAGAATGTTAGATAAGTGGACAGGAATGTGTAACAGGGCAGGGAAGCCCATTTTAGTGAGCAGAGTGTTTTATGTTCTAATGATGCTGTAGTAATGAGATTGTAAGGGGTGAATGCGCCCACCACTTGCACCTATATTTTTAGTTTTGTACCCCGACTCTCAGTGAAATTGGTGTACAAAGAAGAGAAGCAGACAGTTTCATAGGTATATATTTGTGACAGGTAGGTATATATTTAGGGGCCCCACCCCAACGCTCCTTGCTATGTTAGTGGCTCCGGGGTCCCCAATTTGCACTTTCAATTTAGGACTCCTAGTTGCACTTTCCCCTGAAACAGCAACCCCAAAGTTCAATTTGCCTAACTTTTTACATTTGTGACCCCATATCTTAAAGTTCTTTAAAGCTGGGGGGCTGAAATAATACCTAGTATCTATTAGGGTCCCCTGTACACCCTGAAAATTACAGGTCATTTTGACATACAGTTTAGGAGATAAGGAGGTTTGTACACACAAAGCTGCGAGGATGCAGAATTCACACGCAGAGCTAGAGGTGGATACATTCCACAGGCAGATTTTTTTTAATCAGAAATCCGAGCTCATGCTATGAGATAGGGGCGGGGCTGCCTGTGTCTCTTTCACATGAAGGCTGAACTGTGTGTGCTCACCTCTCATCGGCAGCAATCCTCTGAACGGATGACACAGCACAGATGACACAGAGCAGCCTCACTGAGATCCGTGCATGCGAGGATGAGAGCTGCCGAGAGCTGGGCGGGGTATTCAAAGCAGCCGGGCGGAGCAACCGGCTAAAACCCTCTGGGGAGAACTATGCATGGTGTATATAGGCCCTTAAACCGAAGAGGAACTGCTGCACCATGCTAATGGGAGTTCCCTCTAGTGGCTACTTTTTCAATCTTTACATTTAATTGAATTACAAAATTCTGAATAGGCAAATGCCATGAATAGGCAACATGCCAGTTGTGTGTGATGCCTAAATGAACTTTCCCATATCTCCTATCCTTCTCAGCAAAACAGCCAAACAGAACTGTGATGATTTACTGTAGTTTCCTGACTGGTTCTAAATGGCCACTAATTCTGATGTCTAGCAAAAATATCTGACCTCCCACTGCATGAGGTAGTTGCATGTTATCCAAAATGTGGAAAAGGTCAAGGCAAATTAAAAAAGAATTGATTGCACCAGTTTGAATTTCATTATAACCTGACCACTGTCTTAGGTGTG
Source organism: Pyxicephalus adspersus (assembly GCF_032062135.1). Taxonomy (NCBI): domain Eukaryota; kingdom Metazoa; phylum Chordata; class Amphibia; order Anura; family Pyxicephalidae; genus Pyxicephalus; species Pyxicephalus adspersus. Next base: position 91,837,849 of record NC_092862.1, read on the forward strand.
GATGGACCAAACATTTACTGCTTCTTACATTCAATAAATAGTGCCTAATGTAGAAGCGCTTTGAACAAACTAAATCTGTCTTCCCATGTGTCCAGGTGCAGAGGATCCACGGGGATATCCAAAATTACCCCCAAACTTTTTATTTAATAATGCAAAAAAAAAAAAAAACATTTAAAAATAACACCTGAATTTACTGTATTTAATAGAAAAGCTCAATTGGGTTTAAACCATATGGACCAGGGGTGGGCAAACATTTTGGCTCAGGGGGCCACAATTAGTTTTATTATATGACAGGGCCAGGCCAGTATCAGATGGATGTCTTTTATGAACTGATATAAATTACATGTAAAAGCAGGCCAGATTAAAAAGCCCAATAGGCTGAAGGTGGCCTTTGCTGATACGGACCTTTGGAATATTTCGATAAAGATGATCCAGCAGATTTTCTGCCATACTAAAAAATACCGGTAGCTATTGCCTTATTTTGATTCTATAGATGGATATAGACTAGGGAAATCAAACAATTTAAAGAAAGTAAATTACATGCTAGTTCATGAGGCAACAGCTTGTGTATCAAGGTGTACCTACGATCAGTTTAGGTTTACCTATTCAATCATAAATACATTTTTGTAAATTTTTCTGTATTTGTCCTATATTTTTATCTATTGGTCTGTATGTATTTGCCAATAATCATATTTTCTTGTCTATTCTAAGCCTCATAGAACTCTCTTTTTTCAGCATTTATTTAAAAAACACATTCAACTGGATTTGTCTCACCATCTCCCTTTTTTCAGTGAACTAACATTAAAAATGCTTTAATAAGTGTAATGCAAGTTCATTGAGCATACTGAATTGGCATTAACAAAGCTATTCTTTTTACTAATAGGTTCAGTTGATAACAAGAATCTGTGTTATGTGAGTGAAGGCAGGTTTGTCAACATTTCTTGCACTGCTTTTCTATTTATCTTTATCCTCTTACTTTAGGAGTAGAAGCTGAATATTGCTTTTCACGTCACACAAAACTCCCCCAGCAATTTGTGCATTGCACACATGTTCAGGTTATTCCCAAAGGAATGAGTAAAAGGATGTAAATCAGTAAGGATTTCTAAAAATACATTTAAATCTGTAGATACTGTACCCAGAAAAATCTATTTTGCTGTTCCTTAATATGGCAAGCTAAATGTCATAGGTAAAGAAAGCAAGTTAAAGTATGTAAAGCAAATGCATCAAAACAAAAGGTAGCTTAAAAAGACAACTGATACACATCAAGAGTTACTATCTCAGCTTGCTTAGCTTTATACCCTATCAGAGCAATCGTTACATTTAGGCAATAGGACTCATACCCTTTGTAATTACTAATGATATTGAAAATTTAAACAAAAAGCCAACTGGGAAGGAAAAGGGAAGGAGCAAATCTAAATACAAAAATAATATGATCTGCTCAAAGGAGATGAAGCAAATGTGCCAAACTGACAGTGGTTGCCTTGTAGGTACATAGCAATAGCAGAGAGGTAGAGCAGGGCATGCCAGGTAGGTAGGTCTTTGGTTTAAAGAGGAAGCATTTTAAGGCATTCCTTGTATGCCTATGGTGCATAACTGGAATAACTTATCACCTCTGTCCTCCCCTTGCCATTTTGAACATGTACACAAAAAATAGGTTAAACCTCAGACCAGTGTCGATATGTTTTTTTCCCAGAAAAGGTCTTTCTAGTGCCCTGCTCAATCTTGTTGGATAGATTGCAAAGCCAATATTGTAAGGGGATTTTCCAGGAAAAATGAAAATAACTCCCAGAAAATTGTTGTATTTACAAATGCTTTGGTATTGTCATGTTTATTTCTTTTGTTGTAACACATAAGAAACACATAAAAGCAGAGAAAAAAAGTCTCAGACATTCGACACAAAATGTCAAAAACAGCCAAGACAAAATGATTGCCCTCAACTTAAAATTTAGTAGCACACTCTTTGGAAGAAATAACTGGTGTTGATCACATTCTGTAACAATAATTGAGTCTTTTACATATCTCTAGTGGTATTTTTGTTTGCAAAGGTGTAAATAAAAACCCCTAAGCAAAGAAAGATGTGTCTCCTTTTATTGACATTATTGAAATTTAATTTGAATGGTCATGTAATAGTTTCAAATTGTACAAGAAGAATATCTTGTTTCCAAAAAAAGATAAGGGTTCTAGAGTGTAAAAGTAGTTTTCATACATAAAACATGTCTTACATTCTACACCCAGTGCTACATAAACATCCTTGTAAGACTTGTTGGACAACTCTATTCTGACCATTATCCTAATATCAATTTAATTTGTCATTGGTGAACATAAAACCACTTTTTGACTCTTTTCAATTTACTTTTATAATTCAAAGGCAAAAGATAAAACACAAGACTAGAGGTTAAGAGGTTACGAAGTATGCCAAAATGCAGAACCGGGCAGCTGAAAAACCAGTATAAATCAAAAGTGTCTAAAGAGTGACTAAAATTAGGACCTGTACAGGTTTTCAGTCATTGTTGTCAAAAAACATCCCTAGTGATGTTCTATGAGGGGAGGGAGGACAGGTGAGAGGCACCAGCTTTAATAGATCTTTTTAATGATGGGCATTTAGTGATCATCAATGGCAGATTGCTTAAGGATACTGAGGGTGGCAGCTGTACTAACACTATATTTTTAACCAAGAAGATCATGAACATTTGTCTCAAGCTAGTCTAGTGTCTTACACAACCCTTATAAATCCATTTGCAGTTAAACAGTAAAAATGTCTACTAGAAGTATCACATGCAAAATTCTAAAGCATAAAGCATTTTGATTTTATGTGTGCAAAAACATGAAGAAAAACTGTAGGTAATTTACATAATTATTATAACAACTATAATATTACAATATTAACTAATATTATTTAAAGTGTATCCATACACAAATTGTTTTTTTTTTACTATTGGATAGAATTAGTTAAAATTTAGAAAAGGTTAGAACCCCTGTCAGGTTTTATTGTTCTTTAGGGCTTCCTATGGGTGTCTGGAAAACGAAGGGAAAATTTGCAACAGGGAGACAATGAACAAAACAAAAAAAGTGAAACTACCATCCCCCTTGGTAACTTCATAAAAGAATTGTTACTTCTGTCTATTTTGTTGTTGGAGAGTGTCCTCTACTTTCTGTCCTGGAGTGACTTTTCACTAGAAGCGAAGGAATCATTACAATGAAGATTGCAAATGTAGAAAATTTACTGATAAACATGAAAAAAACATGAACCTGTTCAAAGAGTATACAGTGTATGATAAATGTTCTCTTTGAACACTCACGCTTTTTTGAAAAAATATACGGTGAAGAACACCAATTTTTGTAGCGGGATTTTTTAGGTCTATATCAACATTTATTATAAAAATAACAAGAAACAATAATAGTTAAGTGCAGAAGGGGAATAATAAGTTATTTGGAGCTGATTAGATCCTAAGTAGGAATACATTTATTTAAAAAAAAGCTTCTTTTGAAATGTAACAGCTCAGGGCAGTTCCTGGACTAGTGAAATTAAGTTGCAATTTGCTATAAACTTAATGAATGATTACTGCAAATATTAGAAATGATCACTTAAGAAACAGCCAATAGCATCAATATGCAGGCACAAGGGAGCTGGCAATTTTGTGTGCTTTTACCTCACTGATTCCCTATACTATATTTTATATTCATGTCACTGAGGTACAAATAAAGTCTCAGGTAACATGAATGTGCTGTAGCCTAAACATCAACCATGTTACATGGTTATATATACTGGATGTTAGATGACTGCACATGGTGTGTACACCCTTCTTTTTACTGACACCTAAGAACACCAAGCAGTCAAAGGTCCTCTAATTCGCCTGACTGGTGCCCCAAGGTTCGGTTTTCAAAACTGCAGAAAGGCCGATCTTCTAAAGCTGTCAAAGCTACAGATACCAAGTGACACATGTGTTTAGTAAATAGATACCTTTAGGGGCACATTTACATGCTGTTCTTCTTTGAACCTTTTCACTGCTCTTAATGCATGAACATTTATGTGGGGTTTCCAGAAAGAATATATTTCACAAGGTATGGAATGTAAAAAGATACCATATAAACATTGTATATGTGTAAAATGCATTTAGCTGCGTTATGACATGAACAAAAAAAAAAAAAGTTTCCAAAAGCTTGTTAAGTCCAGAAATATATTAAGCTTGGTTCAAGAAAGAATACTTCAGGCCTGGTACAACATATTTTCCTTCTTTAACATAATCACATCGTAGAAACAGAAAGTGGGATTTATAAGCTTTAAGTGCAGCATACCACAATACAAATGGTTTCTGCTTATGCATTGCTAAAGAACAATTGCGTTGCGGGCACTGACAAGTCTAAACTGCAATCCCCTTCACCAAAGGTATGAAGATGGTCTTTAAAGGTTTTAGTTTAAATTGCTTATTTACAGTTTTGCACACCTATGTTTTTTTCCGTTTAAGAGGCACAATGTAAACTTTACATTTCTCATAACATTTTTATCTTTTAAATTTAGTTGTTTTTTTGTTTTGTTTTTTAAATAACGATAAATAAATAAATATATAGATTTATTAAACATTTGTCATTAAAAACATAAAATCAGTGCCACCACCTTTTAATTCAACATGTTCAGCAAGGAAAGGGTTATAGGCTGCTTTCGCACTAATGGTATTTATGGAGTACTGTTTTAATGAGATATGATTGTCAAACAAAAGGAGCTTTGCCTTTCAAAACAGATCTATACAGGCCTGCACTGCTGATAAAAGCCAACTGCAACAAGTACAATGCATTCAAGCTTTCATCTTGAATCTAAGATTTACTTTGTGTGACCTTGCCATTTATTAAATCATAATGAATGGCACACAATTAAAAAATAATTGTGTGAGTCTGTTTAATATAGGTAACAATCCGTTGTGACAATATTTAGAATTGTAACTTTAGTTTGTGCAAAAATAAAAAAAATATAGTTATATATCCTTGTATTGCAGAAATGAACATTGGCTTCTATACAGAATGAATCAATCACTAGCTGACGCTTCTTGATGCAACTTTTCAATGCTAGTAAATACAATTTATTATAAAAATCAGTTGTATTATGTATTTTATATATTTGTATATTGATGTTCTCATGCCATCTGAATTACTGAGCCACCCATATTTTGGTCAATGTTTACAACCCGTTTGTTATTGAAGTCTTTATAATAATCTGCTATAACCAAGGTAGGAAAAAGATTAGCAATCAGTAACTGTGAATTTTTATTGATGTTTTAATCCAAATTAAGTTTATAAGTATATTGAGAAGAACAGTAAAAATACAACTGTTACAAAAAAAGTTGCAATTCAAGATGCACTGAGACATGGAAATGTTTATTCAAGGTGTATCTAAACCAAAAATCAAAAATGGAATATATCGCTTAAGATATAATGGCTGCAATATTTTCACTATTATTATTGCTTAGAGCATTAAAGGAAGTACAGAAAATATCTATCTTGCCAGAAATGCAGCGTCCATGCTATAAGATAGTATATAAATAAAAAAAAAATAAAAAAAAATAAAAATAATAAAAAGTAAAATGCATTCAGCTACACTATGACATGAACAAAAAACAAAGTTTCCAAAAGCTTGTTAAATCCAGAATATCAAGCTTTTAATCATATATTCACTTGCTGTGAGCTGAAAAAAGGCATCCTATCTATGCTGTGTAAATGACTAGTCCCATCAATTCTGCATATAACGAAAACAGGCAGACATTTTTTAAATTTAGTCCGAGCTAACCAAGGCTACAGTTACTTTTCTCTTAACTTATGCCACAAAGGATCACAAGTCATCTGCTATCCTTCAAAACACTTTTACCTGCTTTGCAACTGCTTTGTAAAAGATTGCTAATTAGATAAGAAAGAGTTTCCATTCAAGTCTACTGAAGTGGTTCAGCAGCAGACAGACCTAAGGAGTTTAGAATCTCTCTCATTTGTTGAATTGATATTGTAGCCTTTGGACATGTTAGCACTGGTTCCAATGTGATGAACAGAAGTACCACTTGGAAAAACCAAGGCTTATCATGGCTTAATTGTGTGATGTGCAGGAGTAACAAATGCTAAGAACTGCCAATCTGCAAACATGCTATTTTTTTTTTTTTTTGGGGGGGGGGGGTGTTAACTACATTAAAAATCCAGAACTGATTATTGTATCAAAATCAGAGAATCTCTAAAGCAACGATTTGGACAGAAATGATTTGTTGATGATTTTCAACCTTTTTCTGTCCTGTTGACATTGTTGTTACCACATAGGAGATAAGGGAAAGGGTGCTATATAAACCAGAAACTTACAAATGCAAATTAAATAAAGAAGATTTGCTTTTAGAAGAGTTTAAAATAGAAAGTTAGAACTTGAAAACATTTAAATCATCAAAAAACAAACAAATAAAAAACAACTCAGGTAATGACTAATAAATTATAAATGGCTTCATAGTGTACCTTTGGCAGGCAGCAAACTATAAGCTATAAAAAATGAAACTATAAGCTATAAAATATGAATTTCAGCTAAGATATTTTAACCGTATTCTCAAGGTATGGATAACTCTCCTTTTACACCTTCCACTTTTAACTAATCTCAGGCAACGAAAAAGTATCCAAAATGTCGTTATACTTCTTTAAAGCCATTATCATATGATTCTCCAGCTCAGTCATCACTTGTCCACCTACTTTGTGGTACATCCTTCCTTGGATATTCACATCACTGCCTGCCTGATGTGTACACTTCCTACTGGCTGTCTGTAGAAAGTTCCTTTTTCTGAATGAACCAAAAGATAACATCAGCAAGAGGATATAAGCACTGACAAACCATCACTGGTGCCTCCACAGTGAAACAGGTAAAAAACAGTCAAATTCTGTTGGATGGGTTAGAGGGAGGTGGGCCTTAGCCTACATTCAAACTTCCATCAGGAACATCTTGTGCAGCTTTCGAACCAATGTTCGCATAATATACAGCAGACAGTACTGAACAGCTCACTAAATTCCCGAAAACAAAAAAAAGTAGTGAGTAAAACTAAAGCCAAAGATAGAAGTAAACTTTCCAATTAACTCAAAATTATACTTAGTATCCAGATCTGTAAAGATAAAAGTGCTGATTTTGCACTTCCTTTCTCTCTGGCCCTTCATAGAATTCAGAGCATCTTGTAACGAACTAAGAACAGAGAGGCTGTGAAATGACACCAGTGGCTCAGTGGATGATATCTTATATCCTGAGAAACCAGAAGGACATCCAAATTAGCACCATGAATATAGACATATATTGAAAAAATGATATGATATAGACTTGAAATATCTCAGGATTTAAATCTAAAAATCAAATGCAAGTGATAGAAAAGAATGGGCACAATCCTGCAATACGCCAAAGCCCATTCATGCCCTCAAAAGCATGCCTTAAAGAAGGTAAATTTTGGAAATAAAATGCTCTTTCCAATTTTGCAGGATCATAATCAAACATTGCTTATATCATTGCTAGAGCTCAAAATAATCAAACATTGCTTTAGCAGCTGTTTACCCAGTCTGACTCTGTGGTAAGTAAATTAAGAACTATTGTATGACTAAAATTGTCTGCAACATCAAACAAAACAAATATAGGAAAGAACAGTTCATCTAGCAGTATAACAAACATCCTGCAAGGAAGCCTTATTTTTAGATTTGCACTTTAAATTCAACCAGTCCTATGTCACAAAACTCAAAAGTCGATTTATAAAATTATGAAAGGAACTCCAGAAAGGAAACTGGCAGCTGCACTAAAAAAACAAAATTAATGTGAACAGGTTTTCCCTTTGCAGAAAGGAAGATGGTAATACACCTCAGCACCTGTTACATAAACAAGGGTTCCTTTATTCCTCTTACACATTTAATTTCATCACAAAATCTAAAGCCAAAGCATATTAACAAAGCAACTGTGGGTTTAAATATGTCAGCAGTCTTTTCTCTTAAACCCATGTAAGACCTTGGGTCCACAATTCATAAAGACATACAAATGTATCAAAAAATCAGACATAGACAGTACAGAGTTTCCAATAATGGGTTGCTGGTCTTTACCTGTTTTTGTATCATTAAACATTTGTTACACATTATGTTTTCTAGACAATATTTAAAAAAAAATCCTATAGTGTCTTAATTTGGAATCAAAACATGTACTGTACTCAACTGATATATACATCATTACAGAGAAGTACATCTGAAAACTATGACAGCAGGACATTAGCAGCCCTGCTGTCATCCCCTCCAGTACTTGTACTTGTATTTGATGGTTCATGGTAAAGATAGTGGTGCTCTTGAAGACTTCCTTAATACTCCCGCAATGCACTGTTAAAATGAACTGATAACTTAAAAATACCAAAAAAAGTACCAAACCTTAAAGATCTGACCTGCTAAATGCATTTAGCAGCCGGGACAAAAGTACATTGGGACTTTTAAATTTTAAGCCATAGAATAAAGGATTTTACTACCTAAAATATTGAAATCCAATAGTGAATTCCTGAACCCCCCTTTTTGGTGCCTAACACTAATCCCTTCTTTCCGGATGCCTAATCATATCTCTCCCTGCCCCATGCATGCAAGAACATTGTATACATATTAATCTATCTTTGTCAAAGCTTGAACAGGATTGAGAAAAACCTTGAGCAACTGGGCATGTCAGAGAGACTTTTGGTTGTATACTCTCCTGTGTTACCAAATGACTCCTGCACCCTAAAATTACAAAACAGCTTTAGTTGGAAATAAACTTTCAGGTACACACAGTAATTTATGTTATCATCACAAAATACCTATAGCATTATTAATAAACTAACAAACATCCAAGGAGTCTATTTATAAAGCATTGAATCTGACATTCACCAAAACATTCTTTCTTTCACTCTCTACCTTTGAAATACATGGACCTGGAAAGTTTTCCACCAAGGAATGTTTCAATGAATGTCAGGTTCAATGCTTTACACATAGAAGTCAACGTATCCAAACTTTTTGCAACTTGCCCCTTGATTAGAGCAGCTGCTGAGACTAAAATCCAACTGGTAAATATGTTACCGACTTGTCCTTAAGTGCAAACTGACATTTTAGCTCTAAATTTGGTAGAAGCTAAAAACTCATGAACCACAGAGAACAGGTGCAACTGGTATATGCCTGCTATATTCTGCACAATGTATTCTTTGTTTTCTAATATCTTTTGAGCCACTGTGAACCAGCAAAAGTTAAGGTCTTTAATATGGTATAAAAATAAACTCTTTGTTGTTTTATTCACAGCCACCAAACCATAAGATGTGATCTTCCTTACAACAGCTTTTAGAGACAACAGTTCATTGTGACCTTGTGGACATGCATATTTTGCTCCTAAACATGAATGTGAAACGGACAGTAAATAATATGCTCAATATTAAAAAAATAGTTTTTTAAGATTTTTTTATATCTTGCTGTTTCTTTGTCACTAGACCATTCATCTAAAATCTTCCCATAAAGTATGTGCATTTATTTTATTTTATTTGATGACCTATAAAAGCTATAAAACACCTATAAAAGCTTTCTTGGTGTATGTAAACGCTTAGAACCTGCTCTTCTTGTGATGTTGGTAGCTACAGCAAACTGTAGTCAGAAAGATTACATAGGTGGATGAAGGGAGGGGAAGAAGAGCTGGACCAGCACAGAGAGTAATTAGACATTCCCAGAAGACAATACGTTGCAAGGACAGAGAGGGCTCTATATGAGAGTAGGGGTAGTCAAGTTTCCCAGCAAATACATTGACAATGATTACAAAAATAATTTTATATACATTAAATTGTATTCGAGAAAAAATAGGTAAAGAAAAATTAAACAATATGGTCCACAAAACAAGCAATTATAATTATTTATTGAAAAAACACTGCAAGTAAGCAGTCAAACTAATTGATTTTTCTGTGTTTTATCTGCCTGTTTAAAGCTGATGACATGGTCTCTTTAAAATGTTTTACATATTTTGCTAATATTTTACTACCAACATGTATAAATAAATAGCTTTATTCATAACTGAGAAGCAGAAAGCGAGTTACCTCTCAACATAGCAAAAAAAAACATACTATGTGGCAAAAAGACAGGAATATTAACCACAACAGTTGATCATGTTATAAAAGAGTTTACCCATATTTTGCATATTGCTAAAACAACATAGTAATACATTCTTGTAAAACGATAACATATTCATACTATAAATGCAGCTACTTAGGAAAAATTATATGTTCTTGTACTTCTTACAGATTATTTTGTATATCTACTTTGGGAAGCATCTGAGCTCCATATATGCCCTGATTAGGTTTAATCTGATAATCTATTTGTTTATAAATTCCTGAAGTTATATCTTTGATAGCTGATCCTACATTAAGTCTTCTGTTACATCATGTCAATGACAAAAAACATAAAAGCACATCATTAAGAATCATTACAGGATTTCTTATCAATTTCACCAAAGGGGAAAATCTCCTTAAGTTTCCAAAAACTGTCATGTTAATTTATTAGATTTGTACATAGCTAATTTAAACTGGCTGTGTGATATGCTTTCTCTAGAATAAAGTAGACCTGAAATCAAAAAGTAAAATTTTCCTGTATTATATCAAACCTTTAGAAATGTTAATTGTACTCAACAAATAGTATTGTTCTTTTTGGTATGTAAGTGTGCCTAGACACTACTGTACCATAACTCTAAAGGCTGTATATCTGCCGTTATCTCTGATTGCAGAAGAACACTGCTGCTGTTTGTCGGAGGCTGTTATGAAGAAGCAAAACCTTGCCTCTACCAAGATGGATGCCTCCACAAGTCCCACCTCTGATGCAGGGAGATCACAAGCAATACTACCCAATACTAGTGACTAGTCATCAGTTCTCTGCCTGCCTTTATAAATGATGTACACGGTTTCCAGAGTTCAGTTCCTCTTTAGGTTGGTATCAGGAATGTCCTTTTCCTTACCTCTGTCTATAGTTGTAAACAAAAATTTCACGTGATCAGAGCATGTACTTTTATAGGCATTGATTCTACTGGCTACTGCTATCCAGTCCAATAAATTGTGTGGTACTGCCACAGCTTCACAGCCATGGGGAGAAATTAGAAGGCATTAAATCTCCATAAAGTACTGAGGTGGCCAAAATACTCTTCTGGTTTGCAATGGTCACATGATTGCTATATACATAAAACAATGCATGCCTCTGTCAGACAAGAATATGTTAAATTGCTTAATAGAATGCTTTTGTTTCAAAGCCTCTGCCAAAGTAAACTAGATGACAGTCTTTGGAGCTGGTGCTTGCAAGCACAGACTGGGCCTGGTTTACTGATGTGTGAAGTGCAGTAAAGTGAGGTGAAAATCAATGAAGTGAAACAGCTGTAGCCAGATTTAATAAGTGTAAAGTTAGATAAAGTGCACCTATGTTTACAAAAAACATATAATCCTGGGAAAGGGTGTGTTTTTTCAATAGGGACATGGGCAACAAAGTGGTATGGCTCTGTACATGGGGTCAATATTGATTTATTAGAGCTCCCTGGGTTTGGGAGCTCCAGAGGATTATTCAGCATATACAGCCAGAGATACCTACACATATCTTAATAATCCCCAGGGGTGTGGGTGTTCTCCCCAGCCCATTTTAGCGGGGTGCACCACCCGGCACTTTTCAGCAACCACCCGGCTGTTTTTGAGTGGTTACTGATGAGTGGGGTCACAATTCAGGTACTACCACCTGCCTACAATTTTTTCCCACCAGCTTAAAAAATTTCTGTGTTGAGCACTGCAGTAAATTTTGATGCCAATATACTGCCTGAGTAGTTAATTTCAGATTCACTTTATTTCACCAAAATGACCTGCTTTGCTTTAAAAAAAAAACACTACTACAACTAGTATTTTATGAGTCAATCTATTATCAGTACATCAACACTCTTAGCTGCTAGAAGAAAAGAATTGACTCTCTCTGCACCTATATGTAAAAGAATGAGGCGAGGTGCCTGATGGGCCAAGTTCTAGCATGTCACATGGAGGAAAGCAGAATAAATAAATATTCCACAGACTAAACATTCTAAATAAACTACTTCATAAATATACATAATGTATCCCTTATAATATATATTGTCTATAAAATGTTTACTGTTGTCTTTGTCCCCAATGAAGAGTTTTTCATTTTTTTCTGAAAAATTCAGAAAATTCAGTTTCCTGCACAACATAACAGGAAATCAGAGGAAATGTTCTCCTTAGGTGAGGAGAAAATTCCACCTTTATCAGTTGTCCATGCAGTAAGTGTCCCTATTGCCTTACGGGATAATATTTTCCATTACACTTGTTCCAGTGACAATCAGAACTTTTGAGATATCTGTACCAACTGTCAGAAGCTATTAGGATTCATTAGGATTTTCCTTTCCCCAGCAAATCACAGAGCACTAGAGGTGAATGAATGGGGAGACTTGTCCCCATTTAACCTCTAGTGCCTGGGGATCGTCTCAATAAATTTTTGTTTGTGGCCGCATTCATTAAGAACAGTGTGCTATCCGCGGCACTAGAGGTTAATTAACCTGTGAATCCTCCAGGTATAATTTCCTCAATCTTCCAATGGTTTCGCGAAATCGATTCGCCGAAATTTTGCAAAACCATTGGAGGTTCGAGGAAATTTTTGCGAGAATGCCCGAGGCATTCTTGTTCATCTCTATTTCTGGATAGAGTTTCTCTATCCAGGAACACAGGACTCCTGTGTTCTTGGATAGAGAAACTCTATCCAAGAACACATACAACAATTGCTCTTGCAGTTCTACACCCATTGACTTTAATGCTGTTCGAATGCAACGTTCAATCACCCAAACAATATCCCCCCATTCATTTAGGTAGCTGTCGTATTGAATAGTGGGATATTCGACCAACACTAGTGCTTAGCTGGGATTTTGGTGTGTCCCTGCATCTTTAAGGGGGAATGGATGGCCAGAGACTGGCTAGGCCACTCCAGGACCTTCATGTGCTTCTTCTTGTGCCACTTCTTTGTTGCCTTGGCCATGTGTTTTGGGTCATTGTCATGCTGGAATACCCATCCACGACCGATTTTCAATGCCCTGGCAGACGGAAGAAGGTGCTCACCCAAGATTTGACGGTACATGGCCTTGTCCATTGTCCCTTCGATGCGGTGAAGGTGTCCTTTCCCCTTAGCTGATAAACACCCCCAAAGCATAATGTGTCCACCTCCATGTTTGACGGTGGAGATGGTGTTCTTGGGGTCATAGGCAGCATTCCTCCTCCTCCAAACACAGCAAGTTAAGTTGATGCCAAAGAGCTCAATTTTGATCTCATCTGACCACAACAGTTTCACCCAGTTCTCCTCTGGATCATTAAGATGTTCATTGGCAAACTGCAGACGGGCCTGTACATGTGCTGTCTTTCAGGCCTTCCCAGCGCAGTGGGTTACCAATTGTTTTCTTGGTGACTTTGATCCCAGCTCCCCTGAGATCATTGGCAAGTTCCCCCCGTGTAGTTCTGGGCTGCTTTGTCACTGTTCCCATGAGGGGAGATCTTGCATGGATTGACAGTTATTTTGTGTTTCTTCCATTTGCGAATTATCGCACCAACTGTTGTCACCTTCTCACCAAGCTGCTTGGCGATAGTCTTGTAGCCCAGTCCAGGCTTGTGTAGGTCTACAATCTTGTTCCTGACATCCTTGAACAGCTCTTTGGTCTTGGCCATGGTGGTTAGTTTAGAATATGAATGACTGATTGCTTCTGTGGACATGTGTCTTTTTTACAGGTAGTGTAACAAGCTTGGATTAGGAGCACTCCCCTACAGAGGGTGCTCCCAATCTCAGCTCAGTACCTGCATACAGTGAAGACACCTGGGAGCCTGAAATCTTGCTGGTTGATCAAGCTCTGACTTTTGAGCACTGGGTTTTTGATGGTTCTTTTGTTGCTATTCTGTCTCTCACAGCTACAATAAACCTACCATTTACAATTATAGACTGGTCATTTCCTTGTCAGAGGACAAACGTACAAAATCAGCAGGGGATCAAATACTTCTTTCCCTCACTGTATAAACAGTATATATGATGGATATCTATCCTATAAAAAAACAATATCTACCCATCCTCAAACCTGCTATGATGTATCTTGGCACCACACAATATTTTCATGGAGTAGGTTTATATACACCACATAAACCATTTTCCTTTACTACATGATAAGTAAACACTCAGGCTCCTCTTATTCACAAAGTTACGAAAATGGTGCAAAAACCTTTTGGTGCAATAAGTGATAACAGGTCTTCCTGAGAGTTTGGAATACTTGTCAGCACTCCCAAGTTTCTGATCCTTACATGGGAAGTTGGTTATATTGGGCAATTAAACTGGCACGAGTTGCGGATGTGAACAGCCACCCTAACTATCCTTATATATACACTGGTAACATTTTGTATGCAGAGCACACTTTGCTAAAATATATGACAACAGACTGTGCACACTAGGATTCAACAATTACAGGTGCAGAGTGAAAGTAAACAAGAAAAGGTTCTGCATTCATTGAGAGAACAATGGGCCACAAAAACAATAATGTAACTTATAAATTTAAAGAGGCATTGAGATACAGTAAAAGAAATAGGAGATCCAGATATAAAGAAAAAATCATTCTATATCTGACCATGATGCTTTAAACAGCAATATTTTAATAATAATTGTTCTCAATTGCACAAAAAGAAAATAAATTTAGCTAGAAGGGTTGATACAGTACACAAATCAATCTGTTAAAAACAAATGCAGCTCAACATATAAAAAAATCTGCTGGAGGATAAAAACCAAAGGCAGTTCTACACCAAGATTTAAATGTGTACTTTAAGAAAGGTGTATACAATATTCTCAGTATTTGAACAAGCATACTTCTGGTACAACTGGGCAACAAGCACAACGATAATCATAAAATGATTACTGAAACAACATGAAACACCATTTAAAGCTGCAGGTAATCATTGTGTTTGCTGTTTTGATCAATGAACAATCAAATATCTATTATTGGTAGATTCGTGTATGTGGTTATTATGACTTCTGCTTTAAAAATTACGTATAAATGTGTATGACTAGGGTGTGTGTGTAGCACAATGTGGGCAGTGCTTTCCAGCATTTGATATGTGATTGAAAGGCACTGGAAATGCAAGTCAGCAGATTACCATTACCTTTAATGGTGCAGTAAATGACCATTATAAGGCTGCATTTGAGAGTTTGTTGCACACATCCTCTAATACTAGGACAAGTTTGAATTTTGAGCAAAGCAAATTTTACACAGCCTTCTATATTCTAACATATGCCACATTCTAAAAGGGCAGCATATGGCAAAAACATCAGCATAACCTGTAGCAGTATCATAATATACAGGCACCATAACTTTTATTTCCACCGTAGCAGTCTCATGTTCCCTTAAACACAATTACTTTAAGAAAAAATGAAAGAATATGGTAATGACCAATAGACAGTGTGGTATATATAGGGATCAGCCTATTACACATAAGGTACTATATGTTTTATTAGAATGTTAAGGTATCTGGAATACAAACCAAGTTACCTTTTGCACAGTACTATACTCACAAATATCATGATAGGTTGTTATTAGCACTGACAGTATTTTAGGTACTTACCCAGTGGGTGGTTTTAGTGACGTTTCCATGACACCTCTTTTTGTATATTTCTTTAACTAAATAAATTAGAATTAGGCAACCATGGTAGAAAATGTTCCTTTTCTGTCACGTGTTCGTATTGTACATCCCTGACCTACAAAATAAACAGATAAAAACAAATTAAATGAAAATAAAGAAAATCTTTGGGAAATGTGGAAGAATACACAAAATTGTTTTGTTTTCACAACACACAAATGTAACATGTTCCTTATGTTGTGTGCACTTATACACACAATAAAGTTCCTAATCCTTAGCAAATTGGAAACATTTACCGATACCACCAAAAAATATACTGTAAAACAATTTAATAAATAAAGAAAAAGTATTACAATGATTAAACAAGTCTGAACAGATGTCACATGATATTCGGTAAAAGATGCTCATGGTATTCCAAATGTGAATCGAAAGCTTCAACATATTACTTTTCTAGAAACTGTGCGCATATTTATTCGCATGTGTTCACAGTACAAAGAGCAATAACTGTAATCCATCCAAGTTGAAAGATATCCAGTTACATATGGCTGGCTGTAAACTGATCAATATTTACAATAGATTTGATGTTAAGGTGCGTACACACTTCCAATTTTTATCGTTCAAAATGAACGACGAACGAACGACGAACGATCGATTGGGCAAAAATCGTTCGTAAAAAAAGTAACCAACGACGCCGACGAACGAGGAAAGTCGTTGGAAACGAACGACCGGACCGGCGGATCGGATTGGACGACGATCGTTGACCATCGTTCGTGTGTACGATCGTTCGTTGATCGTCCATGGTCTGAGCATGCGTAATAAACGAACGTTCGTTCACTTTCCTGTCGTGCACATAGTTCCTCTATCGCTCAAACGATCGTATCTATTGTGTGTACAATATCTACGAACGATCGTGTCGTTATCTCTATGTGCAGGATCGGTGCTATACGATCATTCGTAGATATCGTGCAGGATCGTTCGTCGTTCGTTTTCCAACGATAATAATTGGAAGTGTGTACGTAGCTTTAGTCTATAAACATGAAATATAACACAATACTATATATAATTGATATATCCGTAAACATCAACAGGGACCTCCAATCGATTCCATCCCCGATCTGACTCTGACCATGAATCAAAATAAAATTAACTATCGGGGCGATATTGATGTAGCAAATAATGGAACTGCACAAGGGTAAACAATTGGTATCTAGAGATATTGACCATTTATCGTCTATTTGTACCCTGTATGACCAGACCACAGAGATATTGTTTCCTGTGCATGCCACCTTGCAGATTACTCAAACCATAATATACAAGCATGTACACAAATACTGTCACCTGAAGTACTGTGTGACATAATAAAACCACGATATAGGTGTGTAATAACACCCCATGACATTGTAGCAGGCAGCATTACAACATACTTGCACAGTCCAGTGAGACATTACAGTCCAGCAAGTGTAAATCCGTAATCTGTTTTGCAGCTGCTGTGAGGAGTCCATCTCAGCTAAGAACAGCTCCCAGTCCCCAGCAACCCACAGACAAACACGAGCACATGGTAACAGGACAGTCTGCACTCACTACAAC
Organism: Pyxicephalus adspersus; assembly: GCF_032062135.1. Taxonomy (NCBI): domain Eukaryota; kingdom Metazoa; phylum Chordata; class Amphibia; order Anura; family Pyxicephalidae; genus Pyxicephalus; species Pyxicephalus adspersus. The sequence goes on from NC_092862.1 coordinate 91,855,089, forward strand.
AGGTACTCCTCACCTAAACCTTCCTCATACACCGCACTCAGCCCTTATCACCTACCTGGAAGCAGAGTAAAGAGAAGGTTGGTGTGTGAAGGGTAATCCCCAGGGTCAGTCGGAATCCCCTCAGCTGTCAGAAGGTAGGAACTTGTTACTGGTTGGGTGTTGTTATCCCGGGTTCTCCCTCCCTCCTCCCAGTGTTGTCTCCCTGGGATCTCTAGGGACTGCGTCCCATCCCCCCGCCCCTTGGCAGCAGCTGCCAGCCCTGTTGAAGAGAGCAGCTTACTTTTCCCAAGCCCTCCCCTCACGGCTGAGCTGTATGTTACCCTGTATGAGGGTGTCATGGAGGGAGGGAGCTGTGTGCTGACACTGTACAGGAGAGGTGAGCAGTGGCTGCTGTGTAGGTGCACACTCATCCTGGCACATTCCATAGGGGAGGAATAGAGGGAAAACCACAAAAGTAAGAGTTGTCATAAGAGCAACAGGTGAATGAAAGTCTTCCCATGGTGAGAGGTCTGAGAAGAGAATTCCCCTGGCTTTAAGGAGATTACTTTTTATTTGGTGCTGGGACTCCAAACAAAAATTGAAGTGAAAGATTCTAGGCAGGAGCAGAGGGGGTGTACATACATTTTAACAGAAAGTAATTCAAAATGAAATACAGGTGGTGGCTAAGAAAATAAATGATATTGTGCAAAAGTTTGCTTTTTGTAACAGCTTCACCGGGCCTATTTACCAAGAGCAGTGCTAATGTACAGTTGGTTATGACCAACAACAGGTGTTACCATTGCACCTGTCAGGATGAATCAGTGTAAGGATGAGTACACATGGGCAGATCTGATGCCAGTTTTACATTTAACTGATTGGTCAGTTGTCCCAAAACACTACACACTTGTGTGCATTATTCTGCCCATCTGATCCTACACTTTCTCAGAGGAAGTCATAAAGTGATCAGTCAGATGGGCAAGATGGTTTCAATATATGTATTTCTGTTAGGGATTTAACAGATCAGAAGTAAAGTATCTGCCAGTGTGTACCCAGTATAGTCTGGATCATCCCTTTGGTAATAGATCAGTTGTTTTCACTATTTGGGAACCTTCCATAAAAAGTTTCATTGTAAAGATTACTTGCTGGCTAGGGTTATTAGGGAAAAGACAGAACGCATTGTCTTTCTCCTAATATTTTAATTGGCAACAAGTCTAATTTTAACTGACAGGCTCTTAAAATGACAGCCATGTGTAAATATTCATCCTACCAGTTGAACTGTCTATGGTGTGTTATATATTTTGCTAAAGTTAAGGTGCCAGGTGAACACAAACATTTTGTAGAATCTTTTAAGTGCAGGAATTGTGGATCTATGATGGAGCTTGCCATTGTATTATCGTGATATGACTTCTTGGTCTGTTTACACCTGTGCTTTAGGTCATATTTAAAGATTAAAATGAACATCTGTACAATTGTGTAGCCTCAGAGAACACAATTGGAGACAATGACACTAGTCAGGTAAGGCGAGCACTTATGTTACAGAGTAGACAAAAACAGGTGGATTACATCACTTGTTTATTAACGATCATCATTCATTTATATCCAAGTTTAAGGGAGACTTAAAACAGGTCATATTCCACATAAAATGTACAAGTCATTTTGGAAGGCAACATAGCATTCAGGCAACCAAAAACCAAAGCTGCTTTTTACATAGGCGAAGGGAAACCTAGGAGACAGTAAGAATTAGGTGAAGAGCATAGGATACCTACACCCTGCTATGAAAGTGCAGCTAATCCTGGAAATACATGTAAAACAAGGACAGATTACTTTGGATGCAACTTTATATATATATATATATATATATATATATATATATATATATATATACATACATTAGACCTACATTCAGAAACAGTCTACAGATAAAGATGATCCACGTGAACAAATACCACCTATTATTGACAGCCTGTATTCATTTCTATATTCTAAATTAATAAAGGCAGATTAGTCAAATGTACATCCCTATATTTACCACCACTTTTATTCCATAAAACGAAAAAAGGAATCAAATAAAGCTATAGTAATTCTCTTGTCCACACTGTTGTTTCATTTTTTTGCCATTGATTGCACACGGCCCTTTTGTTTTCTCGAAGGAATTATTACAGGACATAAATTTGTAAGACAGCTCTGACATATAGCACAGCGATGTACAAAGATGACTGGTGCACTCACATGAGTCTCAGTCATATGTATGGGAAGTTTGGTTGAAATGTCTCCATGTGTTTTCGAATGATGGTGGAACACACAAACACAATTTTATATATAGATTTATATAGCTCTGACATATACCATAGTGCTGTACAAAGAAACACTGAGCTAGGCCCATCAGTCTCTGTACAGAGGAGCTGACACTCTAATGTCCCCCCACAGTCACACACTATTATTATACATTTATGTACCTCTGACATATACCACAGCGCTGTACAAAGATTACCGGTGTCATATGTCTAGCAAGTTTGGTTTAAATGTGTCTATGCTTTTCTGAGTGATGGTGGAACATAGCAAGTTTGGTTGAAATGTTCCCATGCATAGTAATGCTAGAGGGGGTTATGCTATTGTGGAGCGTGGGGTAGGAGGGGATTAGGAATAGGACGTGTTAAAAGGGGCTAGACGGAACTGGGAGGCCCTATTTTGAAAAAAAGTTTCCCGCCCATCCACCCTTTCTGTTATGGTTATAATTTGAATGTTTGGTTCATTTTAGCGGTTGGGGTCCTGGAAGGCAAAGATCCAGTGCATTGGAAAAGTGGTGGATTTTGGCAAGGGGGGATCCTCTTTGGTAGGATCTCCCTCTTGAATGGATAAGGATGGCTCCTGAGGTGGTGTTGGCCGGCTAGGTGCCAAGGTGGAGATGTTGGAAGAGTTAAATTCCTGTTGGGTGCAGATTTTGTCTTCTGAGACCTGCAGCCTGGTTGTTTGGGTGTATAACCTGGAGTTTGGACTTTGATAAAATTATGGATATTGTTATGGTTATGTATTATTAAAAGGGGGGAATTAGGTTGTTGGTTAATTAGGTTATATTTAACGTAATATGTTGGCGTTATATAATCCTGGTTTAGTAATATTTATATTAATAATAATGTAGTGTTATGTTAATGTATGCTTGCATATCAAAAGTATAAAATGTATGTATTTATTAGTAATTTATTTATTATTGGATATTTGTTTGTTTATTACTTGAATGGTTAATTTATTTATTGGTGGTTAAATAAACGGGTGCTTGCCAGCCAATTAAAATCTAAGGGTGGTGTTTGGGTAGTTAATGGTGGAGGAGTGGGGGAATGGTAAGCAGATGGGGTCGGGGGGAGGCGGAGGTTCTGATGGTGGTGGGGAAGGATGGGCTAGAAGGTCCAAGCTACCCTGGTCATGGTTGAAATGTCTCAATGCGTTTCTGAGTGATGGTGGAACATAGCATGTTTGGTTGAAATGTCTCTATGTGTTTCCTAGTGATCACATACACACATACATACATCCAAATATACCTCTGACATATACCACAGTGCTGTACAAAGATCTGCATTTCCTAGTAATGACATACACACATTCATACATACATCCAAATATAGCTCTTACAAATAACACAGCGGTGTACAAAGATGACTGGTGCACTCACATGAGTCTCAGTCATATGCATTGCAAGTTTGGTTGAAATGTCTCCATGCGTTTTCGAGTGATGGTGGAACATACAAACATACATACAATTTTATATAAATATATACCAGCTGATTACCCATCGTTGCCCGGGTATTTATTTATTGCAATCCTATATTATACAAGGAAGGGAATCAAATAAAGCTATAGTGATTTTCTTGTCTAGGGTGTTGTTTCATTTTTTTGCTTTTTATTGCACTCGGCCAATTGCCTTACATTTTCTCGTAGGCATTATTACAGGCCAGAAATTTGTAAGAGAGTCCAAAAAAAGTATGTAAAAATATAAGCAGAAGGCACACTGTCACTGAGCAATACATACATACATACATGCAAATATACCTCTGACATATACCACAGCGCTGTACAAAGATCAGTGGTGCACTCACATGAGTCATGAGTCATATGTCTAGCAAGTTTGGTTTAAATGTCTGGATGCGTTTCCGAGTGATGGTGGAACATAGCAAGTTTGATTGAAATGTCTCCATGCGTTTTCTAGTGATCACATACACACATACCTACATCCAAATATAGCTCTGACATATAGCACAGTGCTGTACAAATATGACTGGTGCACTCACATGAGTCTTAGTCATATGTATAGCAAGTTTGGTTGAAATGTCTCCATGCGCTTCCTAGAAATCACCAAATATAGCACTGACATTTAGCGCAGCACTGCACAAAGATCAGCAGTGCACTCACATGAGTCTGAGTCATATGTCTAGCAAGTTTAGTTGAATTGTGTCAATGTGTTTCCGAGTGATAACATACACACACACATACATACATACATCCAAATATAGCTCTGCCATATAGCACAGCACTGTACAAAGATGACTGATGCTCTGACATGAGTATCATTCATATGTATAGCAAGTTTGGTTGAAATATCTCCATGCACTTTCGAGTGATGGTGGAACATACATACATACACACATACACACATACGGTTAGGTCCATAAATATTTGGACAGAGAGAACTTTTTTCTAATTTTGGTTCTGTACATTACCACAAATAATTTTAAATGAATCTACTCAGATGCAGGTAAACTGCAGACTTTCAGCTTTAATTCAGTGGGTTGAACAAAAAAGATTGCATAAACATGTGAGGAACTTAAGCCTTTTTTTTTACACAATCACTTCATTTCAGGGGCTCAAAAGTAATTGGACAATTGACTCAAAGGATATTTCATGGACTGGTGTGGATAATTCCTTTGTTATGTCATTATCATTTGAGCAGTCAAAAGGCTTGGAGTTAATTTGAGGGGTGGAGGGGGTGCTTGTATGTGGAATATTTTGCTGTGAACAGACAACATGCAGTCAAAGGAGCTCTCCATGCAGGTGAAACAAGCAATCCTTACGCTGCAAAAACAGAAAAAAACATCTGAGAAATTGCTACAATAAAATCCACAGTTTGGTACATCATGAGAAAGAAACAAAGCACTGGTGAACTCAGCAATGCCAAAAGACCTGGACGTCCACGGAAGACAACAGTGGTGGATGATCGCAGAATTATTTTCCATCATGAAGAGAAACCCCTTCACAACAGCCAACTAAGTTAACAACACTCTCCAGGAAGAGGGTGTATCGATATCCAAGTCTACCATAAAGAGAAGACTGCATGAAAGTAAATACAGAGGGTGCACTGCAAGGTTTTTTTTTTCTTGTTTTCCCGTGCGGAAAACCTGGTGCGTCTTATAGTCCGGAGCGTCTAATGGTCCGAAAAATACGGTAAGTGTGGTAAAGTACAGAACCAAAATTAGAAAAAAGTTGTCTGTGTCCAAATATTTATGAACCTAACTGTACCCTCATACATCCAGTTTTTTATATATTGATTAGAATCAGGCATTCTGGATTGGATTTCAAAGATCAGTTCCACCAAAGGGAGTATGTAAGTAGAACCTGTGCTATTCAAATGTAAGTACTGATCTCTGTACTTCAGACTTGTGCAGTGTTATGATGTTAAGTTCAAAACAGCTTCCTAAGAAACACAAAAATAAGTTTTTGGATGCCTTTTTTTCTGGCAAAGGATTAGAAAAGATTGCAATTAAGTTACTGGGATAAGGTTAACCAGCTACTGGGGAAGCTGACCAAATGCCGATCTACTTTAGATCCTCTACATCAGCTGCCAGGGTTGCCCTTAACAGGTCCTACCAAGCTCATATCCAAGCTCACCACACACATCTTGGTAGCGGCCCATACCCTGATCTCCAAGTGGAAGTGGAAGTCTGTCTCCCCTCCATCCTTAGAAGAACTATACGCCCGCATTCAGGATATCCGAATGATGGAATACCTTACTGCCCTGCTCAGGAACACTGTCACTAAATTCGAACAGGTCTGGGAGCCATGGGATGACTATTATGCTCAATTACAGATGTGATGGTCTTATTTTGCTCCCCTCCTTTTGTTATTTAGCAAATCGCCTCAGAATCCCTTTTTCCCTTTTCGTCCCTCCCCATTTTTGATGTTATGTCCTGTATACAGGAAATTACTGGTTTGTCATGTTTATTGCTGGAAACCACATTGCATCATTTGCACTCCACTCTTGCTATTTTTTTCTTGTAGCTTTTATGTATGTATATGTGTATATGTATATATACTTGTTCCTACTTTATGCCTTATGGTTTTGGTAATATGTTGCTAATGCTCCTGTATGCTGTGTTCTTGTCCATGTTCTTTTTGTTTTGTTTCTTTTGTTGTATTTGTAAAAAAAATGTTTCAATAAAAACTCAGTTTCAAAAAAAAAGAAAAGATTGCAATTTTATTAGAAATCTGTCTTTCCATTGTAAGGAAAATAAATATTTTAATCTGGCAAAGCTTTCAAACAACTGATTATCCTGGATTTGTCAATCCACCAGATTCAACCCAAGAGTTTCATTGTGGAAATTGTAGGTTCTTTTGGTGTCATACTTTATGCATGTACAATCAGAAAAAGCCTTTATTGACTCAGAGCAGTTGGGGTTTACCTAAACAAGGGTTCATATAAATTATCAGCCACAGAGTAGCTGCTTGGAGCATTCGTTGCTTATAATGAGCTGAATGATTATTTAGTAAAATTTTTACAAGATCTTCATCCAACATTACCCCAAAATTTACTGATTTGAATGAAATTTAAAAAGATTTCATTTTACCAAACTCTATAATTTTCCACCCATTTTTAAGCAGGATTAGCCAAGCATCTAACAAGATTTGGCAATGTAAAAATGTAATCGGCCAGGATCCACCCAATATTCACTTGTCAAAACGAAAGTGCTTTCCTGTGTTATTCATTCCATTTATTACTTGATAAATTTACTCAAAATTACACTTTTCACTTTGCATATTATTTAAACTAGCCCCTGATGTTAAGTAGGAAAAGTGTATTTTAAAGTACTGCTCAATTTATTGATTTTATAGATTTCTGGTTTATGGACAGTGACATAGGAACAGATGTTATAATTTGGACTGGGCCCTTTACCCCAGAAGACCCCTAGATTCTCAACTGCCTATGCATGAACAAGAGCCCATGAACTGCCTGGAATAGAAGGTGGGACACCTGCCTGAGGACAATAGAATATAAATGAGTATAACAGAAGAAATGGGACCCAGATGAGTGTGCGCCAGCTACTTCAGGTGTGTGTTTGCTTATAACAATGTCATAGCTGCTGCTAAGCCTTACTGGGGGCTAGACAGGTCAAGCTATCAACATTGCTCTTGCTCAAAAACAGCCACACAGATAGAACTATGCTTAGCTTGGGAAGGAGTGGGGGAGTCTCATGGTGACGGGTTAGTGTGTCTGCGTGTAGACTACAAAAGGCATTAGGGGTTATCTGCTCTGCATGTAGGATCAAGTATCTGATTTGTGTGTGCTGGGAAACATAAGAGCTAGAGGCTCTATCTGAGTGATGGGTGTAGGTCGTTCCTATCTAGGTCGTGATCTTCCTCCTCAAAGATTGCAGTGTGTAGGCTGTGACAAGCACAATGACTCATTTTTTACTGCAGTGTTCCCATTCTGATATTAGTATTTACACATCATATATACAAAGTACTGTCTGCTGCATTCATAAGATCTTCTATATACTGCAACTATAGACTGTCTATGGTGAGAAACACTTTGAGTATACTGAGTGTAGGTGGTTGCAGCAAAAGTGTGAAACATTACAAATGTGGCTAAATGAGTCTAATAAAATAGTCTGAGCCATGACCAGTGGCAGCACTTGAGGAAAAGGTGCCAGGGAGTTGAATTTGTCCTTGCTGCTTTCTCTTCACGTTCCACTTTATTTGTGTATCAGGGGGCAGAGTCTTGTCAAAAATGTCCATTGTGCCCACAGATCTGTACTACACCACTGCTTATAAAGAGTGCTTTAGAGAGTGCCTAAACTGTGTTTTTATTAATTCATTTTTGTGTGTATATTTTAACTGTAAAAAAAAAAAAATAAAGTTCCTCCTCCTTAGCTATAGCATAGGAGCAGCAAGCGTGTAGCGCTCAAAAGGTTGATACCATACCCCATGTACTTCAGCCCTGGAGGTGCTTTAAGGGGTACACAGTAGGCCAGTGGTGACTAGTCCAATGCTCATGGAGATTTCACCCTAGTGCAGGGGTCAGCAAATTCCGGCCTTTAGGCCAGATTTGGCCTAGCCGGTAGTTTGTTCTGGCCTAACGCCCCCTGGCAGATCAGGCCTAAGCAGATCCTCTTGAGCCGCGGGTTGCCGGCGCAGCGGCCCCCTTGCAGTGGCTCCCCTATTTACCGCGGCTGGCGTTGATACTTCTGTCGCCGGTAAATAGAGAAAGCTCCCTGAAGGTAAATACCTCTCCTCCGCAATGCATATGGAGGAGAGGGATTTCACTTAAGGGGGCATTCCTTGGTGATGGGCAGAGCCATTGGGGCAGGTCCGGCCTAGTGTGCTCCAGCCCACCCCATAAATGGCCTAGTGGCCATAAAACTTTGCCGACCCCTGCCCTGGTGTTTTGGTTATAGGTGTCCCATAAACCCATAAGCAGTCTACCACAAACACATTTTAAAACTTTCATTTTGGAAAAAATACCCTCCTAAGGGTCCACAAATGTCCAAATACATCAGGGAAACATAGGGCACCCTTTCTTTACTGCCCGAGCAGCATTTGAACACTTGTTGCAGCACTCTTGCATGGTTTTATGTGCTCAGGGAACCCCAAGGGTTATCCTGGCATCTTTGTAAATATTAAGATCCATATATTTTAGGTTGATATATAGGTGGTGGTGTCATGGGGAATTCCCTTTGATGTTGTTGCCCATATTGGCCCAACTATGGCAATACTACTATAGGAAACTCTATCCTCAAATACCCCATTTGTAACATTTTACATTAACCCTTCTATAGCTGAAACTGTGTATAATAACTGCTTCATCACCAAGGAAAGCAATTTGCTATTGAGAAGTTTTCATCAGTGAATTTTTTAAAAACACACTCGGTAGGCTTGCACTGTGAGAAGGAGTAGTAAACCCCAACCATTATATAGTACTGCAAAGCAGGACAGTGAGTCTTTGTCTATAATAAGCAAATATGGTTGCTACCATGTATCTAGTTACAGATTATATATAAAACAATTTCTAAAATGTTACCTTTAAACGTTTATTTACATCAAACCCATTTCTTTTATACAAATTTATCTAAAGAAATATTGACAAGACATTACTCTAGGGGCCCATAAGAATTTAATTTTTTTCTGTGAACACTCACATAATGTGGCACCTGCCACCTGTACCTTTCAGAAACTGGGTTTTCAAGATTTCAACATCAGTAAAATGCCAGGTCTTTCATTGGAGGTAATAAGAGGTGGTATATGCTTGTTCACACATCTGTACTCAAGGAACATTTTATGTTTTACATTTTCCTTCTGATGTAGTAGCTGCAGAGAGTGTAAAGTTCCAATCATATACTTTTGACCCTGCCTACACTGTTTGCATTGCAGACATAACTACATTTGCTGTACTGCTGCTATACATCCCCTTCCCCCAAAAAGTGTATGTATAGCTTTTTAGAGTATAACATTTTCAAAAGTTCAATATTCAAAAGTTGTATTATGCTGCATGTGTGTCTTGCTGGGAAGATTTTTCCCTTTACTTCTCTTCTTAGAAAAACAACATAAAATAATGGAGATCTCACTCACTAAAATTAATGAAAATCCCAACTTTAAGAGTTTTAAAAGAAACTGGTGCCCCCACCAATGGATTTTCCTTGATCACTTGATGTGGTGACAAATCAAAAATAATGAATTACCCCTATAATTTATGTCCTATTAAAACGGGCATTGGTAAAATATCTCATGTTTTATGGCTTCAGTTCACTCCAATGCACTGAAGTTGTGTATGCTCAAAAAATGGAAGGGAAAGGAAGGATAGCAAAACTTCCATTTGCATGAAAGGACTTCTATAAGAGCAGGTCCAGACCTGGTCGGGATCAAGCAATCCTATGCAACTCCCCACGGCTTGCACCTTTCTTACAGTGTCTGCACATTTACCAGCTGGCCCCTGGGTCATTCCCTTTGAAGCTGTTACAGGAAGATGCTACCATGTAGCGTCTCCCAAGAGGCAGCAGTTCCCTGGCATGAGGATATGGAACACGCACCACAATCTCACTTCTAGTGTGATCATAGCCTATAAATTAAAACAAATAAACAACCAACACATTGCAGCTTTTCAATAAACACATGACAACATATACATTTTAATGCACACCAACATATGCTAAACACAAGACTTACACAATAATTCAGTGTAACCCATTACCTATATATCTAAACTAAAAAATATATTGTTTTTATGATAATTCTTCATATTATACATTTTTATGTGATGATAATATTCAAGTTTAGGAAATTTTAACTTTAAATCATTCACAATCTTCAAAAACACTTTACTCAATGTTTGTACACTGCTTATAAAGTGTGGAAATTAAATGTAAAAAATTGCATTGTGTACTTTGCATTAGGTTTCATTATGCAAAGCCATCAATATTCTTTCTTTCCTTTCTCCAGAGGAAGACAGAAATTTGCATTTAAACAGCACATGCCAGCAAATGGCAACAGTTTTTAACTACTGGTACATAGTACCTGCAATTGTTTATCTACAAAAAACTAAAAATTATATAAACATGGGTCATTCCATCAGTCCTTAGCATAGTTAACACCCAGCTCAGATGATTTTTTATAACTCCTCCACACACACACTGACATACTCCTTAGTATGTTACAATTACATAATAGTTACAATTTTTAATATAAAATGTTTATGTTTATACACTGTCATCAGTGTTAGTACAAAAAAAAGTAAAATTGAAATATCTAACGAAAAAAGGGAATTTATTTGAGAGCCAAAGAAAATAGAATTTTAGTTATTATTGTCACACATGGAAGCAACGGGATAGTAAAAGAATACAGATAAAATAAAATTAAAGAATCCAATGTCTCGCATATTGTACCATCGTGAAACATTAGGATAATTGTAAAAGCTTTTGCCTGCAAAAGTTATAGTTACATAATACACATAACAGCTGTGACTGTAAATCCTTAGGTGAACATTGGCTAGCTTGACGATATATGGCCTCAAATTGGTTTTTGTACACAACATAACAGGAAGGGTTTCCAACCTACGGCCCGCGGGCTCCGGTCCGTGGAGCTGCCATATCCAGCCCGCTCCTGATTTCCTCTCTGCTCTTTTTGCTCGTTGTCTTGCAGGGGATGGGGCGCGCGTATCTACTATGTTTCTGTAACAGATCGTTGAACCAGGAGAGGGAGCTTTCTGAGCATGCTCAGTGTTGGCTCCCTGAGAGTGGGTGTATACTATAGACCTGGCAATCAGCTGTGGCTGCTCCCTGACCACCTTGTACTGTGGGATAATCCCAGCAGCAGCAGCAGCATGAGAGCTGTGTCTATGTCCATGCAGCTGACATTATCCCCATGTTTACACCTTCATATTTCCTATATTATCTGTCCAAGAAATACACAGGGGACCCTGAGATCTGTTATTAAACTAGGCCCCCTAAGCATAACAAGTTGCCAGATACAGAGTCACAAGCAATCAGGGATATTTTCACATTAAGGGGGGCTACAGTATTTTAAGACCAATTTGTGACCCCAAATTGAGTTTTAATTTCCGTTGCATTCCATTGCAATGGGCCTTAGGGTAATGCCAATTCGCACTGTGCTGTGGTGCCCCAAATATATACTTGCTTGTTCACAAAGGCTGCGTTCAGACTGGCGGTGAGGTTACAGTGCTGTGCCTGTTACACATTGCTGGCCACTTACCTTGTGTGAATCCAAATTTCTCTGGAACAGGGGGTATTTGGCAACTAAAAATGTGGGAGCCAGTAGGAAACCCTACCCCCCCCCCTACCCTATTATATCATGCTACCCTGTCACACATAGCTATCCCCCTACTCTCTATGAACCCCAAATTCATGTAACTGCAAGTGTATGACTTTTATGGCTAACTCCTTCTAAACCTACATCACTATGGTGCCATCACAAGATACGAAAAACTATACCTGTCATACCGTGCTACCTTTTCACACTTAGCTGGCCACTTACCTTCGGTGAACCCTAATTTCTCAGGAATGGGGAGATGAAGATGTAGTAGTCAGAGCATGTACCCCTTAAATGTCCGTCACCCTAATTACAATACTCTGAAAGTATCCATTTTAGAGTTATTAGGGTACAAAGAAGGTTAGTGGCCCCCTATAACTGACAGGAACATGTATGGGGTAGTTTCTGCTCTTTGGAACAGGAATGGTGAGCGGGGAGCAATATATGACTGGCCAGCACTGCATGATAGCTTTAGTTTTGTATCGTTCATTAATAAATGATCATGAAATAGTGAGTGCATACATCCTACATTTGTCATGTCTTTAATTTGGTATATGTACATTACGATAACTAAAATTAAATTAAATTGAACATTTTCTAAATGAAAACTATTCTAGTTTTAAACACATCTTTAATGTTTGTTTGCGCGGTAGTGAGTTTTATCTCAATGTCAATAGCAGCTCCCAGATGAAAAAAGGTTGGACACCTCTGTGCCGTGTTTAGGAGCTGCATTGAGAAACACAATGGGGCTTATTTACTAAAAAATATCTAGTACTGAGTGAACAAAGGGAAGGGTTTCCCCTTAAATTAAATAAACTGTAATACCTCACTTTAATAAATGAGATGAGGCTTTGCAGATTTCAACAACCATCAAATCCTGTGCCAGTAAAAATACAGTTTGAGACCTGACAGCATATGCTGTAGGTGGTTAGTGGAGCTACAGTCTTTAAACAGCGTTAAGAAGCCAGTAGAAATTGAAATCAACTTTAACTAAGACTAACTAAAGACAACTTTAACTTTAACTAAATATGACTTTTAGGTAGATTATCCGGTCAAAGTATTCTTTCCTTTTATCAACGTTTGATAAATGTCACAGTTTCAGGCCCAACTGATGGTCACATTTTAATCAGGCATATAATATATGCATTATTACTAAGGAAGTACTTAATAAAAGGATCGTTATGCAGATGGGTACATGCAAATATTTGAACCTACCCAGTCAACCGCTCATCACTCAACTTACGGCCTTGCTCTGCTAATCACCGGACTCCCATTGTAACCTTGCTCTTGTATTTTGTTTCTGAGTTTGATACCCACTTCAGACAATGGACCTGATTTATTAAAGCTCTCCAAGGCTGGAGAGGGTACACGTTGATCAGTGAAGATGGGGGATTCAGCAAACCTGGAATGGATTTCTTTAAAGTCATTTAGTATTTGCTAGCAAATGTTTTGAATCCTGAACCAAATCCATTCCAAGTTTGCTGGATTACCCAGCTTGTCCAGCCTTGGAGAGCTTTAATGAATCAGGCCCAAAGATGGAGGTTACCTTAGCCACACTTTTTGCTGTTCCATTGTATCTGTTCACCCACCACAAACCTTAACTATATATATATATATATATATATATATATATATTTTTGTACTAAGAAATGTGAATCAGCAGGGTAAATGTTGGCATCCATTAACATCAGTTAAATCCAGGCAGGCATTTAATGGTTCCTTTATTTCTGCCAAACTGAATATAAATCAATGATTTACCTTCTACCCCTTTTGTTATTGCCTTTTTTGAACCTCATTAAAAGTTCTAATATCTCCTTTACAATAAATTTACCAGAAGCGTACCCTGTACTTTTTTCTAACTCCAGTAAATGTTTATGACGAAATGCTATTACCATGGTTATGTTCTTTCTTCTTTTACAAATTATTTGTGTTATTATTAACACAACATAAATTACAAATGAAATGAACACAAATGGAAAGAATGCATTGTTAAAAAAGATAACTAAGGAGAAACGGGGCAAAAAGTTAACCATAGTAAGACACATTGGGCCTGATTTATTAAAACTCCCCATTGCATGTGGGTGATCCAGAAAAACTGCATTTCTGAAAAGTCATTTGCTATTCGTTAGCAAATGTTTTCAATCCTGGACAAGATCCAGGTTTGCTGGATCACCCAGGTCCACTGATATTTTTCTGGTGGAGTCCTATGGAACCCAGATTTCATCATCCAACTTAATTGAATTCCAGATATGCAATACTATGTCAGACCTACTATATCTTTTCATTTGTCCAAATAATCACCATAAACACTAGATAAATTCACTGTGATTCAATCATTCACCTGTGTTACACTATATATGTACGTGCCTCTAATTAATCACTAATTCAATGTTTGAATACTTGTCCAACTATATTTTTTAACATGTTTTGTACGAATTATTTTGTTATCATCACATCTAATAATCTTGATTATATCATATACCCATCCATAAATCACTAATTTTATTTTATTGACCCAACAACATATATTAGTGACCAATTTCATAACGCTATAAAAAGGGTTCTATTTCCATGTAATAATTCCAATGTGCCAGTTCATTAAATTAGGCCGTGAATCATAAAAACCAAAAAGCTGATACAAATACCTTATCTATTTACTTTCAATACTTCCAATGCATAGAGGGTTCAAGGTAGAGTGGGTTGAAAGACATTTTTTTTTATCTGAGGACACTCATGGCTTCTTTTTTCTTTTCATGGGTGTCCTCAGATAGATAGAAAAACAACCAAAAACAGTCTGTGAGAAAAATATACTTCAAAATCTTGGAAATGAATGAGAACCAAGTTAACCTTAAATAAGTAATCTATAAAGCTATTTTTCAGTATGACATTAAATCAATATTGTCAGGGATGCCAACATTTTACTGTGTGAAAATCCGTATTATGCTTTCTCAAAGATCAAACGTATTGTGTACCTCATACACTGTGTAATACACTGTACTTATAACAAATGTGCATATAAAAGAGAATCTGGGCAACAGTGACCATAATATGATTTTACTTAATGTAAGTTGTAAACAGGAAGCAAAAACAGGAATATATAACTACATTTAATTTTAAGAGAGCAAATGTTCCATTTTTAAGGTCGGCTCTCTGTGACATGGACTGGGATACAATATTAACCACAAAGAACACAGAACAGAAATGGTAATGTTTCAAGTCTGTTCTACAAAAGCACACTGAAAAATATATTCCAATGGGTTTAGAAGTTTAAGAGGCCAAAATTAAAACCTATGTGGCTCACAGCTGATGGTAAAAAAGCCATAAAAAACAAGAAAAGGGCATTCCAAAAATATAAAAATGAAGGATCACCTCGGTCATTTGAAAACTATAAAGATTATAACAAAAGATGTAAAAAGGAGATAAAATGTGCAAAACTTTAAAATCAAAGACATATTGCAAAGGAAAGTAAGGCAAACCCCAAAACATTTTTTAAATATATTATTAGCAAAAAGATCAGATCTGAGCATGTAGGCCCCTTAAAGGATGTCTCAGTGTTGGTAACTGGGGATAAAGAAAAGGCAGATTTACTAAACACTTTAGTTTAGCTTTGTGTACAGAAAGGAAACTGGCAGAGCTCAAGTCCAAATTCATAATAGCAATGTCACTGCCTTAACCCCCCTAGCGGTAATCCCAAGTATGGCTCGGGGTGGAAAAAACATGCAAAAAGCGGTAACCCCAAATCACACTCGGGTTAACTTTGGGGGTCCCCCTTACCTCAGCCCCACACTCCAGCGGTGATCAGACAATCCCTATGTGATGCCGGGGCACCTCTCCATGGGGGGGCGTGGCCAGGTAGGAAATTTAAAAGCAGATTACCGAGTAATAGCTGCTCCTATCATCCAGTGGATGTGATGCCCGCAGCCTCTGGGTGATGTGAGCAGCTTCATTGGTTACTATGTTACCTGCTTTTAAATTTTTTTTTTACGGTACAAACACATAAAAATACACAATAAAAGTATAAAAACACATTTTAGTGCACCAAGCATCATTGCCCAGTGCCCTAAATTTACATTTTGGCCACTATTAGCCCTAACCTTGATCTGACCTTTTAATGGCTTATAAATCACTTCCTGAATGTATCATTTCATCACTTTGTCTTTGACCTTGATTGTTCCTGACTGATTGCTGGAGACCACATGGCATCCAAAAGGCATCTCGCCGGCGCAAGCGCTGTTTTGGAGGGATTTGAGAGCAGCGATAGCGATTTGGAGTCCCTTGTGGAATCAAGCGATAGTGATTTACAAGGAAATTTGTCATCAGACAGCGAAAGTGAACTGAGCGATGATTCTGAACCAGGTCAGGTGCTGTGCGCACATGGTGCTCCATTTACCTTGGTGCGGACCAGGCAGCACCGCCAAGATTTCCATTTACCGGCGCACCTGGGATGAAAATTGAGGCTGAATGCGACGACCCCCTGGCATACCTGAAGTTGTTTTTGACCGATGAAGTTATCGAAAAAATTGTTGCAGAAACAGGTAAGCCACTCTTGTGTTTGCTAACTTTTTAAAATTTTTGGTCATTTTTTTTTATGTAAGCATGTATGCTGCTCTGTGTTTGCTAACGTTTTAATTTTTTTATGCCAACATGTATGCTGCTCTGTATTTGCTAACTTTTTGAAATTTTCTGCTAATTTTTTTTTTTTTTTTATGCAAACATATATGCTGCTCTGTGTTTGCTAACATATTACTTGCCACCTTCACACTATAAAAGAACATATCCTAAAATACATTTTTTTTTTTGGTTTTATGCAGGTACACTGGACAACAACAAGGTGCTCCACACCTGGGCTTTGCAAGAAGCAGAAAGTGGGAACCTGTGACCAAGGATGACATTTGGCTGTTTTTGGGCTTGCTGATCCTGCAGGGAGTTGTGGGCAAACCCATGCAGAAGTGGTACTGGTCCAAGAATAAAATGATTGCCACTCCATTCTTTGGCACAGTCATGCCAGAATACGGCTTTTCTCTCATCATGAAGTATCTGCACTTCGCAAACAGTGAAGAATTTGATGAGACTACCCATCCTACACCAAAACTCAAGAAAATTTGGGAAGTGTCTCACATGATTCTACAAAATTTCCAGCAAACCTATGTGCCAGAAAGAGATGTCAGCATTGACGATCGTCTAATGGCTTACAAGGGGAGGCTCAGCTGGGTGCAGTACATTGAATCAAAGAGGGCACGATTTGGTGTGAAAACATATATGCTGTGCGAATCCTCATCTGGCTACATCTGGAATACGGTACTGTACACCGGAAAAGGGACACAATTCAACCCCAGATACAGCCATTATGGATTGGCAACATCTTCAGTGCTATCCCTCATTGAGCCATTGCTAGGTCAGGGCTATTGTGTCACAAATGACAATTTCTACACCTCTCCTGAGCTTTATGAGTTCCTTCTGCAATCACTTTGTCTTTGACCTTGATTGTTCCTGACTGATTGCTGGAGACCACATGGCATCCAAAAGGCATCTCGCCGGCGCAAGCGCTGTTTTGGAGGAATTTGAGAGCAGCGGTAGCGATTTGGAGTCCCTTGTGGAATCGAGCGATAGTGATTCACCGGGAAATTTGTCATCAGACAGCGAAAGTGAACTGATTCAGTGCAGTGCTCAAATGGTGTCCTATTGACCTTGATGCGGACCAGGCAGCACCACCAAGATTTCCATCTTTTTTGTGGGAAAATCTAGTCCAATGGCAAAGCCGAGGTTTCGCCCGTGGAAAGTCGCAAGATTTACCTTAAATTCAAACATGTATGCTGCTCTGTGTTTGCTTTTTGAAATTTTTTGCTAATTTTTTTTTTATGCAAAAATGTATGCTGCTCAGTGTTTGCTAACTTTTTGAAATTTTTGCCAATTTTTTTTCATGCAAACGTGTGCTGCTTTGTGTTAACTTTTTATTTTTTTATGCCAACTTGTATGCTGCTGTGTTTTTGCTAATCTTTTGAAATTTTTTGCTATTTTTTTTTTAATGCAAACATATATGCTGCTCTGTGTTTGCTAACATATTACTTGCAACCTTCACACTATAAAAGAACATATCCTTAAATACATTTTTTATTTTTGTTTTATGCAGGTTTGCAAGAAGCAGAAAGTGGGAACCTGTGACTAAGGATGACATTTGGCTGTTTTGGGGCTTGGTGATCCTGCAGGGAGTTGTGAGCAAACCCATGCAAAAGTGGTACTGGTCCAAGATAAGATGATTGCCACTCCATTCTTTGCCACAGTCATGCCAGAATACCGCTTTTCCCTCATCATGATGTACCTGCACTTCGCAAACAATGAAGAATTTGATGAGACTACCCATCCTGCACCAAAACTAAAGAAAATTTGGAAAGTGTCTCAGATGATTCTACAAAATTTCCAGCAAACCTATGTGCCAGAAAGAGATGTCAGCATTGACGAAAGTCTAATGGCTTGCAAGGGGAGGCTCAGCTGGGTGCAGTACATTGCGTCAAGGAGGGCACGATTTAGCGTGAAGACCTATATGCTGTGCGAATCCTCATCTGGCTACATCTGTAATACGGTACTGTACACTGGAAAAATTTGCAACATCTTCAGTGCTATCCCTCATTGAGCCATTGCTAGATCAGGGCTATTGTGTATATTGTCATAACTGACAATTTATACACCTCTCCTGAGCTTTGTGAGTTCCTTCTGCAACACAGAACAGATGCGTATGGAACTGTTTTAGTTAACCGGTGCCACCTGCCATCACTGTTTGCAAAGGGGAAGCTGAAGACAGGAGAAATTGTTGCCTGGCAGAAAGGAAAGATGATGGCCCTGAGATGGCGTGACAAGGAAGATGTGTGCCTGATGAGTACTGTCCATGATGCCTCCACCGTTCTGGTACAAACAAAACGTGGGAAAGAAGTGATGAAGCCACAGGTGGTGATTGACTACAACAACACCATGGGAGGTGTCGACAGAGCTGACCAAGGTATGACATTCTACCCAGCGATGAGGAAACAGCAAAGGAAGTACTACAAAAAGAATTTCAGGCATCTAGTTGAGCATTCTATGGAATGCCTACAGTCTGTACAAAAAAAATAGTCAGAGGCCTGTGAATCATTCAGACTTCATTTTGCAAGTTTCCAAATCCATAGTCAAGAACCACCAAACACCATCAGTGGCTATGAATAGACCTGGACGTCATGCTTCCACCGTTGTCAACCCAAAACGCCTGACCGGTAGTCACTTCACTGAATACATCCCACCAACCCAGAAAAAGGCAGCACCTACAAGGATGTGTGTGGTTTGCTGCTCAAAGACCAATGACAGAGGAAGGAAGAAACGCAAGGAAACCAGGTTCAAGTACATTGTTGTGGTCTATTATTTCATTTTTTTTATAATTATGATTTATAATTATGTATGATATTATAATTTATGATTGTAATATAATAAATAAATATAATTAATATACCTGGGAGTTAATCCTAAGAATTACAGGCCCACAATATAAACAAAAATTTCTATGCAAAAAACTGACAGAATTAGAACGCTAGGGGTTAAATGAGTGACAATGGCTCAAAATTGATATGATTGAAAAACAGTTGAGCAAAACTAAGGTTGACAAAGCACCAGGACCTGATGGATTACATTCACGTGTCCTCCAAGAGCTGAGCTTGGTTATTTCAAAACCATTATTTCTAATTTTTAGAGACTCTTTAGTCAAAAAGGGATTACCAGGTAACTTCAGACCGGGTAGTTTAACATCCATAGTTGGAAAGGTCCTAGAGAGTTTGATAAAGAACTACAAAGGGGAGTTTCTGGTAGAAAATAATATTATAAGTGATAGTCAGCATGGCTTCAAGAAAGACTGAAGTTGTCAAACAAATTTAATCGCTTTTTATGAAGAAGTAAGTAAACAGGTAGACAGTGGAATATCAGTTGATATAGTGTACTTGGACTTGCTAAAGTGCAAGCAGACCAGGATGTACCGTTTGGGCAGCCAAGTGGCAAATGACATTTAATATAGATAAATGTAAAGTTGTACACCTAACCTAGGGGCTAACAAAATGCATGTTTCATACTGCCTAGGGGGAATACATGGAGCAAGACATATTATTGCCCCTGTACAAAGCATTGGTCAGACCACATCTGGAATATGCAGTCCAGTTTTGGGCACCAGTTCACAAAAAGGACATTGTGGAATTGGAGGGAGTGCAGAGAAGGGCAACTAAACTAATAAAAGGAATGGAGGAGCTAAGCTATGAGGAGAGGAGAGACCTAACCTACTATGTAACTATGTAATTATTATAACCTACAAAATGGCCAAGAGTAATCACCTGTAGAACCAAGCCTTGAGATGAGGGTTTAGGCAGTTTAGTTACATAGTAGAAAAAGGAAAAACTGAGAAAAATTCACGACTTTTGAGGCATGCTTGTACAAATAATCTTTATTGGCCAGTTTGGTAAAACAAGCAACAATAAAGACTAGTTTATTTATAACAATTAAAATATTATATAAAATGTACATTCATTTGACCATATGAACTGTATATCATGGTAAATGTCTTTAAAGATGTCATTCATGTGTTCTACTTGTTTGGCGGAACTTAGTCCACTTCATCAGGAAGCAAAGAGACCAAATTTAACAAAACATAGCCTCTTACATATATACAGCAGTTCTCTGTATATAGGTTGATATTATTTGTAGAAGCATGGCAAAAAAAAATGTTTCTCCTTTTTCTACAATGATAAATAGGAGATGAGTTAATTTTAAGAAGGAGGACTGCAGGAATTATTCTTCAATTTAGTTACATAGTTACAAAGTGGGGTTGAAAAAAGACACAAGTTTATCAATTTCAACTGAAAAAAAGAAAGTCTTCAAATACAAAACCCAAAATCCCCACTTGGTCCAGAACTCTTACAAAGCACAATTCAATGGCCCTGATTCACCAAGCAAAATCAGAGGCTCGGTCCCGCATTCGTATTCGCGATCCAAAATCGGAAGCCTTTGCTCAATTCACCAACTAAATTTCAGGCGCTGGCGTATTCACGCGGAAGTTAGTAACAGAAATGATCTCGCTGCTAGAGCCGCGCATCCCCGGCAGTTTTACACTGGCGAGCTTGCATTAAAAGTCACTGTTCCCCTAAAAAAGCATTCTTTGCAATGGCACACATATTACCCTTAGCCCTAAAAAAAAATGTTTGTGCTGTTCAAATGTTTAAAACATCTATATGCGCTTTTTCTTATAGATGTTTAAAGATCACTCATCACAGTGATCAGGGGAGCAGAGCTGTCAGCATAGTAATGCTCCGCTGATTTCTCTGCTCCCTGATTGGCTGAGGTAAGGGAAATCCTGATGATGCTTGAGCTGTCATCAGGATTTCCTATTTCTCAGCCAATCACAGAGCACTAGGGGTGAATGGAGAGGCTTGTCCTCATTTAACCCCTAGTGCCCTGCAATCCCTCACTGTCAGGAGGATTTCCAGGGCTCTGTTCATTGCAACCCTGGAAATCCTCCTGTCATTGGGATAACCTGTAAAAAAAAAGTTTAATTACACAAACACACACACATTAATAAAATAATTTAACAATAAAGCCTTGTCCTATTTTTTACTTATATTTTAACCCTTTCAGGGAATGCGTAAGGGGATTTATGTACCCGTGTACTCATTCCCCAGGGTGGGGCAGTGGAGATCTGGGAGTCTCCTTATTAAAGGGGGCTTCCAGATTCCAAAGTCCTGCTAAAAATGTTTATAAAAGCCCCCATTGTTTTCAGTGGAAGCTTTCATAAAAGCTTAAAAACACTTGAAAAAGCCTCCATTGAGTTCAATGGAAGCGTTTTCCCGCGTTTATCCAACGTTTTAATTTTTTAAATGTTGCAAGCAACGTTTAAGATAACGCTCAAAAACGTGCCGGAAGGAAACGTCCTGATGTAGATTAGCCCATGGAAATGCATGGGGACTTCAAACATGTGCTTTAAAAAGCCTCAGGTTAAACACTGGGGAAAAAGTCCGTGTAGACTAAAGCTGCATACACACGTCCAATAATTATCGTTAGAAACGACTGACGAACGATCAATGAACAACCGATTGGCCAAAAAAAAGTGACCAAGGATGCCGACGAACAAGGATTGTCGTTGGAAATGAACGACCACCACTGTGGATCTGATTGGCCGACGATCTTTCACTATCTATCGTGTGTACAGTATCGTGTCGTTCAGTGATTGTGCATGATTCTGCGGTACACTTTCTCCTTTACATGTCCCTCCCTGCATCGTTCAAACGATTGTATCTAGTGTGTGGACGCTGTTGGTGGATTATATTTGAACGATCATATTGTTACAGCATGTACAGAATTGTGCACAATATGATTGTTCAAGTATAATCGTGCATAATCGTTGATCGGTCGTAATCGTTCATTTTCTAACAATAATTATTGGAAGTGTGTACCTAGCTTTAGCCTAAAATTGATTTGTGCTCTTTAATATTCATGTGAAGTACAGGGGTATGTAATAGTGTTATGTATCTTTTTATAATGTATCTTTTTATGTATCCTTTTACAATGTATCTTTTTACAATGTATCCTTTTACAATGTATCTTTTAACATCTGTTTGGAGGCTGTAGAAGCTCTACACAGTGCTGTAAAAAACCTGAATTTTTCCTCCCATTGACTTTAATGGTGTTCGACTTTGACATTCGACCACCCAAATTTTTTTGCTATATTCGAGCGAATAGCTGCCGAATCGAATAGTGAGCTATTCGACCAACACTGCACTCCAGTATTTATGAGCATTAAGTTAAGCAACAACACAACATCTGTTCATTTTTAAGAGTGCGAGACTGCTTGTGAGCTTGGCAATGTGCTTTGATGTTGTGCTTGGCAACCTGGACCTCCTTCCATTACCATCAGGTGTGTTAGAATGAGTATGCAACTCAGCTGGACAACTAATTGACAACCAGTTTGGACAGGAAGTGGAAGTGTGCTAGTATACAGTACTGCTAAGATCAGGCAGCACAGCACAGAGAGGACAAACCTATAACACAACTTTAAATGAACAGAGGAGTTGTGTGGGGAGAAATAAACATGCTGCAAATGTCAGACTATTAAAAATAAAAATGAAATCATGACAATTTATTCAGAAAAGGACTATTTATATAATACATTCAAATACCAAAATGTGACAGTGGGACAAAGGCTACCAGGAGGGTCAAGTAGGAGTTTGGTGTGGAAACCATGAAGACATTTGTACTCAATACTTGTGGAGAAAATGACAACATATTGCTGATGAATTGCTAAACTACATAAACTGGCATTACAAACCAGGATTACAAAAAATCACATCAATGCATACCATCCAAGCAAACTTACTTGATTAACAGCCCCCCCCTCCCCCCTCCACACACACACACACACACACAAACCAGTCCAGTACTAGTACTAATAGTACTAATGAAAATGCATATGTATTTGTATACATTTAAATGTATTGTGACATACACACACAAGTGAATTCTTTAAATGTTCCTTAATACATGTATTATAACATGTTTGCCTATAATCCTTTACTAAAATATTTGATTTCTCTAAAGTCAAACTAGAATGACATTTTTATCAGGTCACAAATGTTTGTTCACATATTTTTTTGCACTCATAGTATTGTGTGATGACATATTTGAAAGTGCCACTTAGTATATATCCAGCTTGATAGAAATTAGTTTGCTGTGTTGCAACCAAAAGAAAAAGTAACAAGAAGTGCAACAAATGTAACTATAAATGAAGCAAGTTTGTGATTGAGTAGAATGTAACATAAAAAAGTAGCATTACAAAAAAAAACACCAAGCATTACATATTCAAACTGACCTGTAAAATGGACTGGAGATGCGCACAGAACAGGGCGCAGGTGTGTGCTAATCAATTGCTATCCCCTCACCATTGAGGTTAACATCTACTCCTGAATCGCGCAGCTGAAAATTAACCGCCTTAATTGGCATATTCGAGATCTTTGCTCATCTTTGACTAGAACTCGGGCCTGACTCACACTAATAGAGTTTGCTGCCTGGCGCATACGTACGGACGTCGAGCGTATGCGCATTTCATTAATGAATCCGGCACAATATATTCAAACACCGTAAACAATTCCTGCCTGAATCCCAAAGGCAAATTGGTAGTGCCA
The DNA here is from genome assembly GCF_032062135.1 of Pyxicephalus adspersus. Classification (NCBI taxonomy): domain Eukaryota; kingdom Metazoa; phylum Chordata; class Amphibia; order Anura; family Pyxicephalidae; genus Pyxicephalus; species Pyxicephalus adspersus. The sequence goes on from NC_092862.1 coordinate 91,879,271, forward strand.
TCAATCCATGCCAAAATGGAGGCCTAATAACAGACCTAGCATGACAAGAAAAAGCTTAAGCTCTGAGCTCTTTATGTACCAGTTTAAAACTTTGGGGTGTGTACATTAGTAATAGGTTATAACATGTATTTACTACTGTAATCGTTTTTTTTTTTTTTGCATTATTTTTTGGCCTTTTTCACAAATGTTGAAGTGCAGAGGGGTCTCACAGTTTAACCTGTTCACAGTGGGGAACCTTTATTCTTTGCATTTTACAATCAATTTTACACACTGGTCCAGGATATGTTCATTTAATATTCCTTCACAATAAAGAACCCTGTTTTTTCATTTGAATGATAAACAAAATTTAGTGTTTCTCACAGGAAGAAATTAGTATACATTGGGCCTGATAGTCTATCATTTCCAGTCTTGGAGTGCCTAAATATATAATGCCCATTGTCTCCATACCCATTCTTCATTTTCTCTTGTATGGCCTTTTACTTTTTTAGGAAAGGTTCTCTAGATGGTGAGGTGAGGTAGGAGGGCAAGTTAACCACTATATGTGCGCTGCTAAAATTTTTGCCATTACTTAAGCAAACTATCATAAATTAGCGTTAATGTGATTCAGTAACATCATAGGTGCACCCTGTTATCACTCGTTCACTTATTCTGTTTCAGCCATTATTTCTCAGTTACTCACAATCTTCCTTTGTGGGAGTGTATAATTGCCTGGGGTAACACAACTAGTGTTAACGTGCTTCTCTGAGATCAGGAAACTGGAGATGATGCTAGAGTAGATTTTATTGTTGCAACATAGAACAATAAAGAATCTCTTTCTTCCCACGCTCTATTGAGTTTTACAAAAGACCAATAGACAAATGAGCACCTCTGACCTGAATCGGGAAGTATTACAGCTGTAAAATTTTTCAGGGACGCAGATGAAAAGCTCTTCAAGACCTTTTTAAATATGTATCTAAAATGTAGATACTGTTTATACAAGATTTTTGAACATACCAGTATCCTCTCACTTCCTAAGTATCATTTGTGACATTGGTGGAATTGTTTCAAATTGTAAATTTAAAAAAAGGAACTAGGAAAAATATTAACTAATTAGGTATATTAATACAAAATAGGTCCCCTCCTTCAAAATAGACAATACAGGGAACCAAAGACCTACTAAAAAGGAGGAGTTTCAGGGGATACAAAAATTACGCAAACATTGCATATTTATTTGAATTATAAGCTGCAATATTTTACTTTTTTTCTTAGATTGAAAAAATTTTACCAATTTTTTTAATGTGTTGTTAGTCATCATTAGTTGACTTGCTTTTCACCTCACATAATTTGTTCATTTTTGTTCTAGCTTCTTTGTTAAACCATGTAAACATTAAACGTTTCCAGTTAGTCTTTCATTCTGTTATGTTTCTAGTTTTATTTTGACTTTGTAGTTTAGTACTCTTTTATCTTGTTAGGTAATATAATACTGTCAATGCAACATCACAAATCAATTTTGATAATATTTTTACGTCATTGGATTGGCTTGAGTTGCACTTCCTAAACTATAAAGAACTTTAAAAGCTGAAATAATTCATTCACTGATGGAATGCCATACTTTGAATGCCTTGGGACTTGTGAATCATTTATAGAAGCTTAAAGCATGAAGAATATTTCTTGGTCATTAGTAAAGCAATTGTGTTAAAAAGAGATGGAATGTTGGAGAGATAGCATGCAGCATGAAGTAATAATCTAAAATACATAATTGACTGACTTTATTTTAAGTGTCAATTTGGGGACATTTGGCGACATTAGCAAATTAATTGTTATCTGTACTACTGATTCCTGGTATTTGTAAACATTTTGCAATCTTTACAGTTATTATTTGTGAGTACATGAGTAGCAGGAGGAAGTGACGTGGGTCCTCTATAAGAAGCAATAGATGAATTATTCATGAAATCAATATGATCAACATCTTCTAATGACAACTAACATAAATTGAAATCAAGGCCAGTGATCGCAACACATATTGTATGAAAAACAAACAAATGATACTGAAATCCAAATTTTACAATAAAGATTAGATTAAATAGATACCTGTGAAATGGTGGTAAATGCATGGATATATAGAGTTTGAGAATATGTACTAGTAAACCACCAAACCAACAATTGCAGCACATGATTTCAAAAACTGACTGTGCTAATAGATTGTATGGTCAGAAGCATAAAAAAAATGCAACTGTTAATAATGTAAATATTCCATTCCCTCTAGCCTAGGGGTGTCAAACTGAAATACACAGAGGACCAAAATTAAAAACTTATTAAAAATGTATTGAAAAAATTGAGGAAATTTTTCCTTCTCATTAGATATAAACCCTTTTCATATGGAAACAAAGAGGTTTTGCTTCACATTCAATCTGGAACAAGCTTATTATAGAGAAAGAGGCATATATTTTTTTTTTATTTTATTGAAGAAAAAATCTTATGCCTCCTTTTCTATTTGTAGCCTTCTGAGTTAAATTTCAGTCGTAACCTTTTTGGATAGGCTAACAATATTAATAACAACAATATTCTTCTATGAAAATCCAACCATTCAAGTCCATGCCTTGGAGTAGCAAGTAAAAGTACAGCTGAGGGGGAGTGCTGTAAATGCCAGACGCGGCCAATGCGGAGCTAAATGTTATGAGTGTCTCGCCGCTGAAACTCTCTCTTTGAAATAGCGCCGTTACTAAAATTCTATATTCTATTTGCCTCTATAAAATAGTCCAATGCGGGGCCACGCTTAGGCAGAGAGCTTGCTGGTCTATAGATGCGGGTAATGCCAGGAATTGTAGTAGTGGTGCTATTTCAATGCAGTGGCGGGCCAGGTTCATATTTAGGATTCCTTTGGGAGCCAAAAAAAAAAGGACGTTGGGGGCCAGAGTTTGACACCTCTGCTCCAGCCTATTCACCCTATAGTCCATCCCTCTTTGTTCACCGCCTATACTCCCCTCAATATGTATTACATATATTTTGATTGTTTAAAAAATGTTTCATCCAAAGATTGTACCATATGACTTTTGTATTGACAAATTGCACAGTTCTTTATAAAGACATATTGAAATGAATAGTGTGAATATTCAAAAAGGTAAAGTTTGAAGACTTTTAGGTTTCAAGTGCGTTTTTCTTTACCTTGGATCCAACAGCTTAGCTATAAAAAAATAAAAGTCAGGTCACCTCCTGGCTTTGTTGTCAAGCAATGGTGTTTAAAATATGCTAGTTCCAAAGGAAAAAGGGGGTCCAACCTAGTAGTAGCAAGACATGTAGCAAATGGCAAAGCGTGAGTTTTTGCTATAATCAGCACCAGCTGTGACACACACTTACCCTTTTTTAAGCACCTTGCATTGATTGTCACATTACTGTCACTTTCAATGCTCTAAATAGGTACACTGCTATTAAATTCTCATGGGTGACACATTGCCATCTTAATACTAAATTTGTATACTTAAATTGCTTGAAGAGGTCATTTAGACCCTGCTACTTCATATACAGAGACTTACAACTTTAATTATCCAAACTGCTTTGTATGTATTCAGACATAGGGGGTATAATAAATTTTAGATTAGTATTAGAATACAAAAAAAAACTATTAGAGAATATGATTTATATACTGCATAGATTTGTACATTTACATTTACATCTAGTGGGCCACAGATTAAACTAAACTTTCTTCACTTGTTTAGCTAGAATCAATGTTGTAAGGTATTCTTTGTAATGGAATTCTGCTACAAAATATTTTAATATGACCACAAAGAAAAGATTGTATAACAGCATATATTTTAATAACCACTTTAGTTAAAAAAAAAAACAGTTATGCTTTTGATTACCTTTTTTTTAACTTCTCACCACATTTGCTTATTGACACAGATGACATTGATGGGGCATTGAACAAACAAGCCTACTGTCAGGAGTACTATAAATAAAATACTTCAATGCTTGAGTTTTGAAAAAGAACTTGTGTAACTACTACTGCCAGGAGCTTCCATAAATAGTTCTTTTTAAACATTTTTTATTTCAAGAATTTTAAATGTACAGTAAACATACATAAACACACAATAACAGAATGACAAATATAAAAGAGGCTTCATTGTCATTCTACGGTTGTTATAGCTGCAACAATATACATGTGTTGGAATGTCCAGTGAATACATTTCCTGAGAAGAGAGAATAGACAGCAGAATCATCTTGTGAAAGGGCATTACCAGTAAGGCACATTACTCCAAGATCAACATAACAACATTTGGGCAATCCCAAGAAAGGGCAGGGTCCAGGTGGCACTTAAACTCCAGGGTTTCACTATAATGTATCCAACTGCCCCAGATGGTGGTAAATTTGTCTGAAGATCCCCAGGCACTTGCAGTAGAATCTTCTATCTTCATAATGTCATTAACTTTGCGCTGCCATACCCAATTGTTGGTGGTGAAGTGGACTTAAGTGTGATACATAGGTTAGCTGCAATGATAAGATATCAAATAATGGAGCCTTTGTAAGCCTTTTCTGATAGGGCAAAATGGTGTAGTAAGAAGAAAGCGGAGTCTGTGGGTTTGTTATGTGTAGTGACTTTTTGGATAAGAGAGCTCAAGCAGGGACCAAGCAGCGCACATGACCAAAATATATGTAACATACTACCCCACTCTTGTCCGCCAGCAAAAGTTGGATACCAAAGCGAAAAGGCTATGCAATTTCTTGGTGGTCCCATACCAACATGACAAAATTTTGTATCCTATTTTTTTGAAATTTGCTGCTAATAGACTTGGATGGATTAAGGTATCTTAATGGATCAAGGTAAGTATCTTTGAAATTTGTTGCACCGATCCTATTTTAGGAATATAAAATGTGGAAATTACTCCCCTTACCATTTTTCCTGGGAGTCATTATAGCAGCACCCTAAAGGCTATTAACCCACTGGTATAGGTTTATATGTAAGTTCTTTAAACCTAATAACTTTTCACACTGTATAGTTCTTCTCTTTTTGCAATTTATCATTTACATCTAATAATTCTATTATTCGCATGCCTAAGTATTTCTTTCTCCTTTCATTACCGTTTTTTCAACTAAAATGACCAAGTAATGATTTATCAAATTTAAGTCAAATCCTTATTTTAATATATAATATATGAAATTAGACACAGACACATACACCCATGTATATGTACACCGCACAATGAGATATGAATGGCCTATGCATGATTAACCTAGTAAAATTTCATCCTACTGTAATTTTTACATGATATATATACATAGATGCATCATGTACATTAAACTATCTATACACCATGTATACCTAGAATATGTAATGCCTGCATTCAATGTCTGTTTCTGATGTAACATGGTTGGCTTAAAACTAATTTAAGACTTCAGGAGAAGAGGTTAACCCTCCCTTCTTTCTAGTTTTTCTCACTGTTAAGTCCATCAAGTTCAACCACCAGGGAAATAAACACATCCCAGATAACAATCCTATAAACATAGTTGATCCAGCGGAAGGCTGGAAAAAACAAAACAAAAAAAACCCTGGTTATATTTGCTTCAACAGGGGAAAAAAAATTCTTCCTGATCCTGTGGGACAATTGGATATTTCCTGGATCAACAGTCTCTGTTGTCTTTACATTAAAACTTTAATACCTACTTAAATACTTCTAGAAAAGCATCCAGTTTATGAGTAGATTGTTTCTACCCTTCTACCCATCCAATAAATAAACTAATATACCTTTAAAATAACTTTTAAAGTAACTTGGCTCACCAATGCAATCTGCCAGTCAATGTGCTAAATAGGATTCAGGTTGTCCTTATATTCGACCCGAATATGGCTGTTTGAATTCGGATAGACCTGACCTGAAAAACACAGGATTCGACTTCGCAAATTTGTGTGTAAAAATATGTGTAAAAAAAAAAAAGCTTTAATGTTAAAGTAATTTGTTAAATGTGTGTCAGCTCCGCTCCCCTGATTACTTCTGCAGTTCCACACAGTCACGAATAATAATTACACAGTCACGAATAATAACAACACAGTCACGAATAATAACCCGAATTCCCCCCCCCCTATAGACTTTAATAGTGTTCGAATTCGATGTTGGATTGCCCGAAAAACTTTGGTCTGTTCAATCAAATACCTGTTGAAACGAACCCTGAGATATTCGAACAATACTAGTGCTAAATAGTTTACAAATACAGGTGGATTCTATTTTGCTTTCAGAACTCCTGTACTTCTTTAACGAATGCATTTAACTAGATGGTATAATAATTATGGTCCACATTGAGAGCATCACACAGATTCTTCTAATTTGCTGACTGCTCATCCAGGATGCTAATCTCCTAATCCACTACTGAATTGGGCAAAGGTTATTTGAGTACATCATACTCACACATAGGAAATCATATTCTTTTCCAAAAAACTAGTTTGAGATGATTTGAGATGATTTGTGACATGGCACATGGAAATAAACACCGGAAGTTGGGTTCACTGCAGTCATAATGGGATGGACATGGTCAGAAACGATACTAAGGTAGGCTATGGTATTTAAACAATGCTCATTTGGAACTAAGGAGAGCAAAGTGTGGCAAAAATATTCCCTAAACTATTATATCACTAACAATCACTAATACATGACAGGATGGATCCATGCTTTCATGTTGTTGATGCCAAATTCTGACCCTGCCATTCGAAATGTCACAGCAGAAAGTGACCAGGCAACATTTCCCAATCTTTTCTTGTCCCATTTGGGAGGAGCCTGTGTGAATTGTAGCCTGTACTTTTTGATTGATTAGAGATCTGCGTTAATAGGCAGTTAAACAGTACCTAATGAAGTATATGATCAGTTGTGTCTCACAGGCAAGACAAGAAAGGAAGGTCAGTTTAGGAAAGACCCATTTTAGTCTGTGTTTGTGCCTGTGGGCTTTTGCTGGGTTGCTATTTATGAGAGGGCTATGCTGAAATTATTGCTGTCTTTGTTATTTTAGTAAGCTTTTGATATAGGGGTTAATTCTGAGCGGCTTATTTATTGTGTGGTTTATTGTTCTAGGTTGTTACTGGGTGTTATTTCTGAGTTGTTATGTTTGTGAGGTCCATTGCATTGTTGCTTATTTCTTCCTGGGTTATTATTTTATTTTTTGCAAAATGATATGCAAAAGGAAAAAATAGGAGCTGCCTTATTTACCCTGGACACATGGGTAATGTCTATATTCAGTAAGCAGTGCACAAAAAAATGTATTTTCCAGACAACCTTTATTGTACTCAGTTTTTAGGAAAAAAGTAACATTATTTTCACATTCTTGTTTATGTGATAAAGGCGCTACATTGTACTTGTGTTAACATTGGAAACATTTGCTTATGTGTGAAAGATAACCAACAGCACCATCTTGTGACAAAGTATGACAGTACCACCCCTATAATTGTTTGTGACCGACTTGTAATATAATCTTATGATATTGAATATTCTGGGTTTATTCTTCCATAGTACTTCATAAAATATGTTTAAGATGTTGTGGCACACCACATATCATATTTTCAATGTTTGTAACACATACCATTGTGCAATCAAAAGACTGAGGTTCCTATTTTTCACAAAAAATCAACCAGTAAACCATAAGATCAATGGTAAATAGAAACCAAGGGAAAATAATAGAGAAATAAAAACACAATAATTTGATCATTTGTTTTCTATTTCCTTGGATTTACAGTTTTTATCTTATTTTCCAATCAAAATAAAGCCTAACAATTTGTTTTGTAATGTTTTAGCAGTACTTATAGTCTGACTCATATGTTTTATTTTATATGTTGTATTTCATACATTTTTGTAATTTCTGGGCCAACAAATGCCTGTGTAGAATTTTCCCTGATCGCCATCCATTCCTCCCCTATCATTCAGCACATGCAATTTCTCCAGTTTTGTACTAGTTTTCAGCTGTTATATCATTGTCCCCCATTCTTAGTTTTTTAAAACATATATTTTAAATCTCTTCAAGTGTCATTTAGTAACACTCTGCAGAGGAAACTATATGTTCTCAAAAAATGAAAAAAGAACTTTATGCCTACATCTAGATTCACTATAAAACCAATTATTTGTTTTATATGGACCTATAACAGTGACAATTCTACCAGAAATGCCTTTCTCAAGTACAATTGAAATATTGTATATATCATTACCTTATGTAGAACTAAATCCACTAACTTACTTGTTTTTTAAGATACCCAAGTTAGAATTGTCACTAATGTAGATTCCGGCACTGTTTTTTATTTACCTTCATACTGCTATTACATTTAAGGCATGCCTGTGCTAATAATGGTTACAGTTTCAATGAGCTTTCAATGACCTTATGCGAGCTCTCAGTCTTTTAAGGCCCTAAATGGCTGATGGGGTAGGCTAGAACTTTATCTTCATGGCAACTATAACAAGCAATAAAACTAAGATTTATGCCAATTGCAGTACAAATTATATAGAATGTCTAGCCATGCACTCTAAATGCAATATACTCTAGGATTCAAATTGAAACAACAAATTTATTAACTTTTCCAATGTTTCAAACCTCTTTATGGATGATCATGAAAAAGGTCAAAATTATAGGTTTAAGGGTTATAGAAGAGTTTTATTGGACAAAAGATTGATTTATTGCATTAACAATGTACAGTAGTAAAAGGACCATACTCCTAACATAGCAAATATATGGTTAATCATGGACAAAGATGCGGCAACATGTTCCAACTATAATAGGTGTATTCCACCAGTGGGTTGTAAAAATCATCACAGCAGGATACCTGGTTCATTTCAATGAAAGTGGTTTACATGTACTAAGGACAGGCATATAAGTCAATCTGTCATCAATATTCCCTTGTGCTGGACACCCCTCTTGATAAGATGGCAGCAGAGCAGTGCAGCCTTTAGTGCTTTTTTATGTTAACTCTAGTCACATGTCCATGCTGGACACCCAGTAGGTAATCAGTACCACACTTTTATGGTTGAAGGTATCCAAACTGGAGCTAATATATTATTATTGCACTACCTGTGGGTGCTAATTGTGGCTGTGCCTGGCCCCTGGTTTATAAAAAAAATGTAAATGCTCCATTAGACTGACTCCCTAATGATTGATGCTGCTACTTCTGCTTCCTGCTTGTCTGCCATTCACAAATGTACAAACTGTGTTACTGGAAACAAAAGCACACAAGCGTGTTCATTCATGTAGGGATTCACAAAAACAATGTAAATTGCTTTTTAGAGCATATCATCCACATAAAGCAGATCGGCAGTGAAATTGGCACCTTTATTTTTTTTCCAGACTGTGCAGGCACGAGATCAGGTGATGTAAAAAGAAGGTAGAAAAAGGAAAAAGATGCCAGCGCCTGGTGTCCAGCCTGCACCAGAACGAAATAAGATGGGATGAGGCAGGACCAACTGGACTAGGGTCGCAGAGGGATTGGTGGATTTTCACTTGCAAAGGTAGGTGTTTTTTTTTTTACTGATAGTTCTACTTTAAGCAATGAAACTCCCTGCTTGTTTACAAATGTATAAACTTTGTTTGTGGTTTTGTTCCTCCTAAGTAGCAACTCAGAAATACCCTAATCTGGTTAAAATGTGTAATTATAATAGGGGATAACATACATGTGGATATTCAATGGCAATGGAGCACCCAGTCTAGCATGAACTTGGTCCTTTCTGTAAGTATATTATTTTGTGTCAAAAACTGCATTATCTTATTTGAATGGGAAAAAAAGGATATTTTTACTAATCGTCTTTTCATGTCATAGATAAGTTTGAATTGGAAAACAGAGTATTGACTTCTGTGTTTATTAAACCCACCACAAACAAATCAATGTTTATTTGTTTATGACCTGTAAAAATTACACAATTGTTCTTCTGTTTTGAAGATTTAAAGAAGTATACTTAGGGGTCTATTATAAAGCTGTGAATTAGACATTTTTACACATATTTAACATACAATATCTGGTGGAAAATCAATCGCTGTCATTAAAAACACATGAACCTAGAAGTTTCTCCACCAGAGAATGTTGTTTGAATGCCAGATTCACTACATTGTAAATAAACTTCCTTCACTGTACACTCACCACACTCAAAGTCTGAGATATGTACCTGTGTTATTGCTTTATTTGGACTTTCACATGTACACAAAGATTACAATTTAGTTACATCAGAACTAACCACAAGGTGTGCCCTGAGAGGAACTCTTTTATAATCAATTTTATCCTGTATAGGCAATGTTTGAATCTGCAGATGAATGCCAGATTTTCACAGAGAAACATTTTAAGAAATTACCAGGAAAAGTAACTTCACAAGTGAGCAACTTCATAAAGAAAAGAAGGGGAGGTGTAATGCGCCTGGGCACACAAACCACAGCCAACTCCAAGAATCCTTTATCAAGCTTTATTGGTAGTCATAAAACAAGACAGGGTTAATCACAGATGATTAGTCCAATAAGCGCGGCACAGAGGGGTAAAGCAGAAACAGGTCAGGAACAATCCGAGGTCAGGGCAGGCAGCAGGCAAGAGTGGTCATAAACAATCCAAGGTCAGGGCAGGCGGAGTTCAAGCAGAAACAGGTATCAGACCAGGTCACTACGGTAATGACAAAACAGGTTAATATAAACCGACACAGAGAGCGCACCCAAGCATCCTGTACTCACAGAGACTTATAGCTGGCAATGGTGTTCAGAACAAGTTCTCCTTAAACGGCCCAATGACCATGCGCCACCTGGCGCCATTTGATTGGAGGGTAACTGAATCCCCTCCAATCAAACTAACTATGTCCAGCGGCGAGGCAACCAAGTGCCACACCCCCGGGGGTACAAGAGGCACGCGTGGTAGCGCGTGCACCCCTTCCCACAGCACACCTGGGACATACCTTGAGATTAGGACTTTCTGTAATCACGTCCATAGGGATGCTGAGGATGCCGCCTGGCTGAACAGTAGTTCGGCTAGAAGGGATCCCTCTGCCTGCAGGGAGAGACACACTGCGAGCAGGGCAGCAGCCTCGGCCATGCTGCCTGCTGCAGCGGCATCTCCCTCTGCGGCTGTGAACCCCAGGGACGCCGCAGGCTCGCTGGACAGGTAAATTCCTTACAGGAGGTTTTTAAATAGTTTATGAAATAGAAATATATTACTATTAGACAAGCAAATAAGGCCAGAAGTGTAATAGTTGTGTAGTAGTTTTAAATTCAAGCGATTTTAGATATGAAACACATTAAACAGACAGGATATAAAGTAGAGTTAAACCTGTTTTAGTAAAAATAAATATTCTTACATATACATTTTTTGCCATTTTAGCAATAGCACTCACACATATTGGTCCTGATTTATCAAAGCTCTCCAAAGCTGAAGAGGATATACTTTCATCAGTGAAGCTGGGTGATCCAACAAACCTGGAATGGTTCTGGTCCAGGATTCAAAACAGCAAATGACTTTAAAGAAATCCATTCCAGGTATGCTGGATCAACCAGGTTCACTAATTAAAGTGTATCATCTCCAGCCTTGGAGAACTTTAATAAATCAGATCCGCTATCTTTATCTGCTGAAAATGTGTCTGCTGCTGCAATTTCCTATACTTCCAGTCAGGGAGCATACACAGTAGGACTTCGTGAATGAAGAAATCAGCTAACAATCTACAGCCTGTGGGCCAAGCAGACAACCCATTACTGGGCATGTCTGTCTGTGTCTTCTGCAGAAGTAGTTCCTTATGGGAATGTGCACATCCAGGTGGTTAAGGTGGGACTAAAGAGAGGCTTCATAATATTACTTGAGTAATTATTTAGGAACTAATTGTTTAGTATTGAGGGACCTGAAGAGGAACAGCACTCATCATTTCTTTTTTTTTTTTTTTTTGTTTTTACTAGAGGATAGTACAACAGCAAAAACAGCATACACAAAGAATTCCAATACAAAGAAGGAAGAGAAAAGCATTGAAAACACAATAAGTAAAGGATTTCAACAGATACATGAGCAAAGGTGCAACACATTCGAAAACTCAACCTATACAAAAGTATGGGGTACTAGGAGAACTAGACAGGGGGCCCTGAGGTAGTGGAGTTAAGGATGGGTGGATTGTTTGGACCTATGCACACTGGGGGGTCATTAAGGAGCAACCTATATGGGCACCATGAGAGAAGTTGAAAAGATTGAATAATTCTCTGCTTAGTAACAGTGGGGAGAGTATCTATGAAGGATTCCCAAGGTTAAAAACAAAAATTCACTCTAGGTTCCTTCTCTAGGGGGGCCTCTATCCATTCCATTTGGAACACAAACATTAACTTATCTAGGAAAAAAACGAGAGAGGGAGGGTTGGGGATTACCAATCATGTAGCATGACTTTCTTTGCAACAAGGGAGACAATAGCTAAGAGTTTTCTGCTTCCCATTGCTACAAAAGAACTTTACAAGTTGAGGGGTTACAAGTTAAGGGACATAAATTACTAAGAAATTAAGCGAATATTGTGTCACTGTGCGCCAAAAGTGTTTTATTTTGGGGCAAGTTCACAGGGATTGAGAAAAACTGCTTCCTGCTCACCACATTTAGGACAATGTGAGGAGGTAATTAAACCCATAAGGAGGTACTCAAACCCATCTCTATGTGGAGATATGTATGTGTAATGGAAAAGTTTATGGACCATTTCCCTATACATAGTAGCTGAAATGGATGTCAGGCTCTGGAGAGATCTGATAGTATGTCTAAGGCTGATTTATGTGGGAAATGTGAGATCAATTTGTACAGACCTTTAGATTGGATCGCACAATAATAATCCAGAGGAATCTGAAGTTTGAAGTAAAATACAAAGGTCACCTTTTTGGCTGGGTTCTGTACTGAAAATAGTCAGTCAAAAGGGTTGGACCAGTCATCTTCTGAAAGATTCCGGATTATGCAAGTCATTATTTTTTATGTGTATTAACTCATATATTTAATCAATAAACTATAAATTCAAAGATCTTGTACTGGTATTTTAATTTAGGATTGCAACAAATGTATATACTTTATATTTACATTTTACAATTATAGTACTTTTGAAAAAGAAAAAAAAAACTCCAACCTACTGTATTATGATGGCTGTACATTGAATCTTGCAGAAAAAATACAAATACAAAAACTGGAGCTGGCGAAAGCATACCCTCTAACAATACTGATTTGCACAATATAGTACTGGTATTTTATTAAAAGTACTGGCATCTGTTCCAGCACCCAATGCAGTATCAGTCCTCCAACAAGCACGGAGCCAAAACAAAAGAGTGGCAAATTCCATTTCACACAATATGCTTTTGGTCATGAGATAAAACCTTAGCATAGGGGTAAACTATTAAAATACATTATCAGATCCAGATCTATTATATTACCAAATGTTTGTCTAAAAAGATATCTATATGTCTTGTCCCATTAACACAAGTTTTTATTCATTAGGGCTGAAGTCCAAGAACATTAGTGATTCGTTAAACCTTGACTTTCTTTTTTTTTTTTTTTTTTTTTTTTATAATTAAATTAATTTTTCAAAATTAGAATATTTTCTACTTCTTTCTACTATTATATTGTCTGACCATTGTCATAGAAAAGGAGAACTGAGAAAATAAAACTGTTTGAATCATAAGATCAAACACCTTTCACATGCAGATTGACTTCTATATTTCTGTTCAGAATGTATTACTTCCTGTCATAATGGCAGTATTAAAAGATCTCATCCTGGTAGGTGCAAAGATATCAAATAAAGACATTGAAAGATGCTCGAAAACGTAGAAGAATATGTGTTGCTTACAGACTGGTCCACCTCATAAAAAGTTCACAAGGTCAGGTATGTGAGCCATTTAAATATAGTAAACTTTCAACAGAACAGATTCCTATTGTTTGTATGTCAGTGGAAAAAATATGCTTTGATAAAGTATTGGTAGTCGGAGATCTTAGCTGGGAGAAGACGGAACATGCAAACGTAAGCAACAAATGGGACTGATGCTAGTAGGGTATATCAGAAGAGTGTCAATATGTTTTTTAAGTTGATCAATAAAGTGAACTTCCCATTATCTAGCACCCACGTAGATAGGTAGATTCTGGATAAATGTAGTTTCTGTTTGCTTAAGAGTTACTGCAAAAATAGGCCTAGTTCTTTATTCTATATTACACCATACTTTACTATGAACTCAGTATAGGAGAAGATTATTATATTGAAGTATAGGTGCATATTATTATCAATATCATTAATATTATTATTAGGTAATAAGTATGCGAACAGTCTAATATAAATAATATAATATTTTTATAATGAAGAACAGGTGCAGATTATCACTATTAATACACATGAGAGCAGATTATTATGATGAAGAATAGGTGCATTTTATTATAAAAAAAGACACATTGGGAGGGACATGCTATGCATTGTATGTTTCTATGTGAATCACGTTACAATAGCGATATCTGCTGGCCACATAGAGTTTCACATCTAAGACTCAGTGGGCACGATTTATTAACAGATGAAAATGTATCTTCTTCAGTGAAGCTGGATGATCCAGCAAACCTAAAATGTACCTGGTCCAGGATTAAAAACATTTGATAACAAATATCAAATGACTTTTAGGAAATCTATTTCAGGGTTGCTGGATCACCCAGATTTACTAATGAAAGTTTATCCTCTCCAGTCTTTATTAAATCAGACCCAGTGTAGCAGCAAAGTTCAAATGACAACAGGGGAAGAAAAAGGATGCTCGGTGCTTGAGTTTCAGATAACGAGAAGTTTAAATAGGTCTTTAAAAACAATACAAAAAAAAACTTTTCTCTGATGCATCAAGTTTTGTACTTTTGTATAGCTGTTTGTAAATTTGCAGCTCTTTAACCATAGGCTGAACTGCTGCCATTTAATGCAGCCTGTTTATGGCTTTGTTGCATCTTCCACAGTCATCAGATTGAAAGAACACTTCAACTTTGGATACAGCAATGTTTCTGCCACATAAGTCTATGTAATTGTACATTGGCAAGATGATCCTTTACAGCTGCCATTACGTGGCTGACCTTGTCAGTATGGCATTTCTTGTTGTTGATGTTTTTTGTGGCACAACTGACTATTCTTCATTGCAAAAAGATGCTTTCATATTATATGTGTTATCATACACATGGAAAAGACTAACACAGTGAATAAATCAACTCAAATATAGTCAAAAACAAATCAGTGAATTTTCTCATTAGTTCGTTTATCAGCGGTTTCTGTTCTTGCCAAGATTGAAGAATACATAGACCAATTTTCATGGTAGTGAAGTGAAACAGTGTGATGACTGTTCTTTGTTATGTCAGCGTAATGTCTTGTTTTTCCAAAAATCAATAAATAAGTAGTAATACCAAAGCCTATTTGATGGCCAGTTAAAATAAACTGTTGTTTTACAAGGCATGATTGCTCCAAATGTAAAAAAATTGAAAAGTATAAAGAATTGTTTCATAATCTGGAGTTAAAGAACAGACCGGAAAACCATTTGGGGGACAGATTGTGGAGATGAGGCCCTGTCATTCAATTATGGGTGGTCCAGTGTTAGGGGTACAAACTGACTACCACCTCCTTTTTCTCGCCATCCGAACTTCAGGCCTAAAGTATGGCATTCGAAGCATGTTCTTTGAAACATTGTGTTTTAACTTGTTACATTGTTTTTCTTAAACTGCAAATCACATTGCTATTATTAAACATACTTATATGTCAAATCTGTAAATTACAAGTTGTAGTGGCTGATTCAATTTACCTCTAGCCAACTTTTAAAACACCCTGTTTAAAATGTATCTCACTTGGTATATGTTTCCACAGGTTCCCCTGGACATCCCCCAAAATGAATGGACAGTACTTTATTCAGGGACTTTGAAATTAATTTGAAAAGTTGGTTGACTTATCATCCTACCGCAAAGTAATACTCTTCTTTGTGACATCCGTAATCTAATAGTATAAAAATACTGATTTAAATTAGTTTGCCAGTAATACTTTTTTGGTAATGCATATGTATTACCATATGTATTACCAAAGGATGCTAGGTAAAATGCTATTTCATGAAGTTTACCACCTGTGGACAGCAGAAAAAAAGACCGACTCTCTTGCAGCCAATTGACAGCCATTATCTATACACTAGGTGTATTCTATCATTGTCACATTTTTTCCTTGAATAATTTTTACCAAAAATTTCTAAGTTGTCCTAAAAAAAATCCCAGTGAGTGTGGTAGTCTGTGTAGCCTTTAAAAAAATTACAATTTTACAGAAGCACTTTGTTGCTTTTTGCTTTGACATGTTTTCAATACAGCATTTCCTAAATCCTTCTTAATATTATTATTATCTTAACTATTTTTTAGTACATTTTTAATGCAAGATGTTATTAGGTAATTAACCACTAGATGGTGGCCTTTCTTTTTAAACCAAAATATACCTTCCTTGTATTCCATTCATTTAATTGTAGTCAAAGAAATCTATTCTAAATTCAAAACAAAGTTCATCCTAAAATGGTCTTTTTGCATAGCAACGCAATCATAGATAGATGTACTGACTCCTAATATCCAAATAGAGGATTTGGCACATTTTTAGATCTCCTATGCAGCCTATGCCATTCAAAATATGCTTCAGACATATTTTCATCTCTAAATAAAAATTTGGAGTTTGCATGCGGGAATTGTTTGACTCAGTACCCATTCCCAAATTGTAATTTTACCTCTTCCTAAAATGGGTATATTGGGATTTTAATGGTTCTCCTAATGCAATGCACAATAACTTTTCAGCTATAAATAACATATACATAAAAATGCTATTAGAAATGTTATTAGAAAACTTGTTATATATTTTTAGAGTTATATTTACTTTTCTAAAAACATAAACAGTTGACCTGAAATTCACTCTTGATAACCTTCCCTGCAGTGTCCAATTTAGGCCATAATGAGGCCATAGCTCTACAAATGTGGTCTTTTGGACCTCTTGAAGTAGGTCAAATGCACGTCAGGAGGTTAAAGGCAGCTCAAATGCATTGGTTAATCAATACCTAATGTGCAAATTATGTTTGTTTTTTAAAAATAATGCTGATAAATAAGCTTTGCTAAGAGGAGAGACATTATTGTAATGTCAATAAGCTGTGAAAAAACAGATATGTTCATGGGACTTTAAAGGCAGCTTGATGTATAACATAAGTAGACTTTATTATAAAAAAGGTAATCTTTTATTAAGTACAAATAGTAAAAAGGGGAAGGCATAGGGGTTTCCATAAAAAAGCTCAGTACAAAACATCAAACACATATCTATACTTTCATGGTTCCCATCTGTTGCAGCTGAGAAATGGACTCTCATCCCCGCACTTTCAGGTTACTTCACTCAAGTACTTTTTGCCCTACATATCATACTATGGACACATTTATTGTGCTCTATTCATTGTAAATACTTTTTCACCCTAGATATATTGTTATTCACATACCACCACTTTGAGTGATTTTCTTGATGTAGATACTATTCAATTGTATATACTCTCATATATACTGTCCTCTTGGACTTTCATACTTGGAATGAATCAGTCTTTACTTCCATGCTGGTTTATTATAATATATGTATACTCTGTATACATGTATGTGTACAAACATTAGTGTTAAGACTACCATTTATACTCTGCACAGTTGCTGACCATACTTCAGTGAGATTTCAACTTATACAGAAGAGAAAAACGTATACCTCTTGGAAACATTATTGGTTTTGGCTTGAGTGTCTTTCTTGTACTGCTGGAGAGGGCTCTCCTGTTTCCCATGACTGTATCCCTTGCCAGGTTCAGGTACACCTTACAGTTTATACTTTTTTGGTATGTACTTATATGTGTTTTTGATTTAAAATTATACTATTTGTAAAACATGAAAATTGGAGATATAAGGGAATTAAGGTTCTGTACATGTATAATCCCTGATGAAGCCGTTTTTTTTCTGTGAAACACGTTAGTTTATCAGAATTTACCATAATATCTCAATGGTATAGATATGTGATTGCTGTTTTGTACTGAGCATTTTTTGGAAACCCTTTTCCCTTCCCCTTTTTTATTATTTGTACCTAATAAAAGATTACCTTTTTTATATTTAGGTCTATTTATATTATACGTGGAACTGCCTTTAAAGTCCTATGAACATATCTTTTTTTTCAAATACTTGATAAATTAGGGTTGTTGGCAGTGTTAACTTATTGGCTTGAGCTCAGACAACCTAATAGCAATGTCAATAAGCTGCTCATCAAGGTTCAGTGTAGACTTACAGAAGAAATTTTTGCCCGTTTTTCCCAATATTCTGGGTATGGGTACACTGGACCACACATGTGCGGCCCAATGTACTTGTACCAAGATAAAGTAACTCCTGTGCACATGCAGGAGTGAAATCAACCATGGCATCCGAAAAATGCCAACCCAGAAAAAGAGAGGGAGAATATGGAAGCGCCAAAGTGATCAGGAGGATTACTACTTTACAAAGAGAATGACAGCATATAAAATTTGGCTCCCTACTGAACAGGATACAAAAGAAATAGATTAGCTACGTTCTTACAGTACTTAGTTTTGTCAAAAATAAAAGATTGTACAGTTGTTTAGGAGCTTTGGTATTTATTCACAGCATTTAATTGATTTTATTACGCTTATTTATTATATTTTACACCTATTTTATGTGTGAAAAAATAGGAAAATAAGTTTTGCATTCAAACTGAAATGGTACAATTGTACTTACCATTACCAGTATAATACTGGAGCATAACGTGATCATTACTGCTAACATTCAAAACACGAATCCGCTGAAATGCCAATACAATTAATGTGAATAAACACATCCATGGAGTGTTATTTTTAAAACATTTTTAAAAGGGGAAAAAATTTAAATAACTTATGCTTATTCTGGTTATCTTTTTTTTTCTGGGGGGGGGGGTTACATTTTATAGGTTAAATTATTTTGTCACATGGCCTGATTTATTAAAGCTTTCAAAGTCTGTAGAGAATATACTTTCATCAGTGAAGCTGCTCCTGCAGCTATCTAAATCTATGTTTTCTAAGCTGGGAGAGTTAAACATAAAAGGTAACTAACTCCCTAAGGTTATATTTGTACTTTAAAAAAGAAAGTCATAGTCATGAAAATCTGTTCATGCCCTGACCAGTTACAGCATCTGTTTCCATAACAGCAAACAGCATCTATACTAAATATTTTATGAGATGAACACGGAGCAATGAGAATGTACAATGTACAATGTCAGTAACCATAGCAGCCAATCCAGTTTCATGGTATTGCATTTGGGAGATGATGGTTATTTAAGAAATAATTGCTAATTGCTTTCCCTGGGTTCAGTGGACTTTTCCATAATAATATGCATTGTTTGATATTGCTGAGAATTCATAGCATTAATTGTACTGTGCATAAAGCACCGTAATAGAGCTATTAGTGTAGTTCTCCAAAGAAAACAGGGTTTCTTTTTAATAATGTCTATTAGGGGTGAAAGGCTGCTGTTAGTAAACTTTTTTGATCTTTTGACAGTGCAGGATTCAGAATTGTTGAGTGATGTTCTATAGATGTCCATGGTTTATGTGTGTATGTGTGTGTGGGGGTGTGTGTATAGGTGGTCTATCTTGGTTAGACCAGGTTACTTTTCTCAGTGCATATAAGCACGTGCATGGGCTCCTTGCATGTGTCCTAGGTGATGTTGTTTCATACAAGGAAGGTATGGATACATGCTTACAGCTTTAAAGGGTTATGTACTAATAAAAAGATTCACGTTTATGTATAGTTAGAATTTTGTTTTCTACTTATAGATGGAGCAGGGACAGACTAAAGAGTTGTTTTTAATAGCTCTTTGAGTCACCAATGGGGATACTTACCTTCTCTTTGTTCTAGTGATATTATATATATCACTTTTACCTGTAGATATGGTTTGAAAAAAAATCTGAAGTTGGATTTTTCAAATATGTGGAAAACTTTAACAATTTAATTACGCTTTACTTACTTTTTCATGTGACTGTAGCCAATGCATAGTATTGCTTTTAAACATTTTACAGTTATGTTCCAAATGATAGCAGTCCGACATCACTAACCTAATCCATCACTGTTTTGGTGGAAATTAGATTTCTACATTGCAAATAATTTACTAGTAGGTGTAGAAGGACAAAAGCAAACCAAAAGATTCAACAGTAATGGCATGTATGCTGCTGATTCTGTGTAATTAAATCACTAATTGATTTAGGGGGCCAGTTATGGCCTTTATTCAAGGAAGGGAGGCAGCAAATGTTGTACATGCTGGGTATAATGCATTTCTTTATGTAAGTAAATGGTTTTTCAAGACACTGTTCAAAAAAACAGCATACTTCGATTAAAAAAGTTACCTGGAGAGGGGAAATATATATATAGGTGGCTGCTCAGCTAAAAAACCAAAACCCAAAAGATGTAGAGTAAAAACCATAAAACCACTATTTGAATGTATGTAAGGATAGCCAAAATAGCAAGGACTCATAAGCAGTACCAGGACATTAATGAAGGTCTAAAGTTACCTGTGATTACAGTTACCATTAGAAGACACCTATGTGAAGCCAAGCTATCAGCAAGAAGCCCCACAAAGTCCCAATGTTGAAAAAAAGGCATGTGCTGAAGAGGTTATAGCTTGCCAAAGAATACATTGATTGGCCTAAGAGAAATGGTGCAGACAGATGAAAGCAAGATTTTTCTTATTGGGTCTATGGGCTGCAGACAGTTTTTCAGATGACCCCCAAACACTGAACTCAAGTCACAGTACATTGTGAAGATAGCAGAGCGTGGTGGAGCAAGCATCATAATGAGGGCCTATTGATCACATACCAGGGATGATGGATCATTTTAAATACATCAAAATATTAAAGAGATTATGTTGCCTTATGCTGAAGAGGAAATGCCCTTGAAATTGATGTATCAACAAGACAATGACCCCAAACACACCAGTAAGCGAGCACCGTCTTGGTTCCAGACCAACAAGATTGGCATTATGGAGTGGCCAGCCCAATCCCTTGACCTTCATCCAATTCAAAATGTTTAGGGTGACATCAAAAATTCTGTTAGTGTGGAATGTCCAATCATACTGGGCTGGAATACCTGTTCGCAAGTGCCAGAAGCTGGTACATGCAACACAGTATGATGTGCAACAACAGTAAACAGTACAATAAAACAGTGGTTGTACACCTAAATATTAGTTCAGGGATTTAAAGCAATTTGAAGCAATTTTCAGTTTATACAGTGAATGTTTGGGTTTGTTAAGAAAGCAGACATATTTTGTGAACAGCTCAATTTTCCCTTCCTTTTCTTCTGTAAAGGAATAGCACAAATTTGCTTAACTTTTCTTCATGTTTTGATTTTTCCCAATGCATTTGCATTCATGGACATAAAACCTATCATAAGGATTTTAGGCTTTATTCACTTTTTTTAACACATTGCTATTATTCAGAACACAACTATATAATAAGTTTGACTAGTCTAGAACAGTGATGTTTGGCCAAATCTCTAGCCTGATATCCTTCCTTTAAGACATAAATAATCTGTTATTTTATGGGTACCAGAGTGCTGTAAATTAAAGGATTTGTCCTCCCCACAACAGATTCTCCCTCCTTTTCAATTTACCACAAATTGCCTGATTTATTAAAGCTCTCCAAGGCTGGAGAGAATACACTTTTATCAGTGAAGCTGGGTGATCCAGCAACCCTGGAATGGATCTCTTTCAGAGTCATCTGCTTTTTGCTAGCAAATATTTTGAATCCTAGACCAGATTTACTGGATTATCCAGCTTCACTGATGAAAGTGTATCTTCTCCAGCCTTAGAGAGCTTTAATAAATCAACCACAAAGGGTCTGGTTTATTAAAGTTCCTTAAGCCTGGAGAAGATACATTTTCATTGGTAAACCTGGGTGATTCAGCAAATCCGGAATGGATTTCTTGAAAGTCATTTTACTTAAAAGACAAGTCAGGTTTGCTGGAGTACCCAGGTTCACTAAAAGTTTATCTTCTCCAGGCTTGGAGAGCTTTAATAAATCAGGCCCAATGTCTCAAATATTGTGAACAGAGCTATTCATTGAGGCTTGATATATTTGTCTGCTGTAGTGACATTCCTAATACCATATCGTCTACTGAAATGGCTTCCCCACTGAGTTCAATGGTGTTCAAATTTGGGTTTGGCTAAACAGCGCTAGAATTGAATAATGACATGTTTGTTATCCGCATATCATTTAGACCTCAAGAGGCAAAGTGCTTTACAAAACGTGTAAATGTGTAAATTAATTACGAAAGTTGAGAGGGTTTTTGACAATAGAGAATATACAAAACAATTACTTGCTGTACATCGTTTTTTTACCATTAAACATTTGTCTCTTTCACTTCTCTCAGTGGTATGCTGATAAGAAACATTGAATGACTGTACTGTACCATTATTAGTTAAATTCATATCATGCAGAGGTATAATGAGAAGTTGGAGAACAAACAGTAGGTATGATCTTTTGACTCTGATAAAAGCTCTGCATGTTTTGGTTTTCAATTTACTTATAATATGGAAAAGGTGGTAAAGTAAAAAAAAATCAATTCAAATATTTGTCCTATAACTAGCTTATAGGTTTTCACCTTTAAAATAAAATTGTTTTCTGACATGGTTGACTTGGTAATACAGAACTGGCAACAAGCCCTTTTTCTGGAGTAGATAATCTATCCACCTGGCATGTCAATAAATGTATTTTTTCATTCTTGGCACGATTGATATAAAATGTTTTCTTAAATTTTTAATAAATAAATTATAATATTGGCTATGAATAAAAAAATAGCTACATAAATAAAAACAGATATTCATCAGTAAGTTATTATAAATGTTTGTGTCTATGACAAAGGACTAATGACTTAATGACCCCTTATTATAACCACAATCTGCACCTCTGCATGTTCCTTTTCAATTCAGTAGATCGTCGTCCGCTGCCTGGCACATAGGCCCTCCCTTGATGTGTTTTTATACACTGTTCCTAGTTACAGATTCATAGAGCCCAGTGGGAAAAAATACATGAGAGGAGGGTTAACATTTTGCATTGGGTTACATAGTTACATAGTTAGGATGAAAAAAGACATAAGTCCATCAAGTTCAACCACTAGGGAAATAAACAAATCCCACATTATAAAACCCTATGGGCATAGTTGGTGCAGAGGAAGGCAAGAAAACACCTTCCTGATTCCATGAGGCAAACAGATGTTTCCTGAATCATCCTGGAACAGTCTGTTACCTTTACTTTAAAGCTTTAATACCCAGTTATATTCTGTGCTTCTAGAAAAGCATCTAGCTGTTTCTTAAAGCAATCTATAGTAGTTGCTGAAACTACCTCCTGAGGGAGCCTATTCCACATTTTCACGGACATTGCAGAATCAATCCCTTCCTTATCCGGAGCTTAAACTTCTTTTCTTCCATATGCAAAGAGTGCCCTCTTTTGTCCTTTGTAATGATCCTACAGTGAATAATCGGAAAGAAAGTTCTCTATATGGACCATTTATATATTTATACAGGGTGAACATCTCCCCACTCTAAACGTTGTTTCTCAGGGGGGAATAAATTCAGTTCAGCTAATCTCTTCTCATAGCTGAGCTTCTCCATTCCTTTTGTTAGTTTAGTTTCCCTTCTCTGCACTCTCTCCAATTCAAAAATGTCCTTTTTGTGAACTGGTGCCCAAAACGACTGCATATTCCAGATGTGGTCTGACCAATGCTTTGTACAGGAGCAGGATTATGTCTCCATTTCTGCAGTCTATTACTCAAAATTGAATTCCTTCTGATAATGACCCTGCTTGGAAAATATAAAATCATGATCTGTTACTAGCAGGCATAACAACCTTTGTACATGGGCATATAGGCAATCACTTGGCAGAAATGGTGTGCTATAATCACAGAAGGCTTGTAAAATTAGCACCCCTATTAAGAAAATATAATGTCAGCTTTTCCAGCCAGCACATGCCCTGTTTTACACCCTTGTGACATATCACAGAGCATCTCTTTTAATATAGTTAGTCAAACACCATTCTTCTGAAGGTGAGCAGAAGAAGGTTGCAGATTCTTATGGGAAATACAAATTGATTTTTGTTGAAGTTTCCTTTATCAATTTCTTGGGAGCATATCATTCTTGGTCAGTTAATATTGGCTTTTTGTCCTAAGCATCCTATGCCTCTTGCTCTCACAACTGCATACCTATTGGCTAGAGCAGTGATTTTCAACCACTGTGCCTTGGCACACTAGTGTGCCGTGAGAGATCTTCAGGTGTACTGTAGGAAATTATCCAAGTCGGGTGGATCGCCATGGCTACACGAGAAGATCGAGGAGCCCTGGCTCAGTTCACAGGCTCCACCCACTCATGTCAGCAAGTGTTGCCTTAGTTCCTCGCTTGTGGTAGCACAGGACCCGTAGTGTGACAAAGGAATACAGAGGCTGCTCTTTCTCTCGTTGGGTGAGTCATATTGCACCTTAGCTAGAACTTCTTTTTATGAATAGTATTATAAATTGAAGGCATATACTTTTTGTCTTTCCCTGTATCCAGTATCTTGATTTCTAGTGATTGTTAAAATTCTTACTTTCAGGGGATATAAAAAAAACACTCCTTTTTTGTAGAGTGGCTGCTACATGTCACTTGACAAATATTTGAAAAAGGCTTTAAAGGTGCTATATTTTTTTTCTAGCATTTTTTCTTATGCACCATTCCAGAATATAACTAAATGGAATAGAGATTTACATTACATTAACAGACAAGAATGAAGAGTGAAAAAATATACCTACTAAAATATGACACAGTTTGCAAAAAATATGTTGCACTCTATTATTTTAAAGCTTAGCAGCTTTTTAGCAAGTCCTGTGTTACAAATAATAGAAAAAGAAAAGGTGGTAGTAGTATATATATATATATGTATATATATATATATATATATTTATATATATATATATATATATATATATATATATATATNTATATATATATATATATATATTCACATATGTTTATATTGCCGAGTAACTAACAATTGTTAAATTCAACAATACCAGTAACACTGAAAATTCTTTAATATAAAAATTAAAAACAAACGATAACACAACAAAATATGCAAACTACACATGCATGAATTATTCTCCATATAATTCATGAGGATAATTCATGCATATGTGGTTTGTATTTTTTTTGTGTTATCGTTTGTTTTTAATTGAAGTAAAAAAAAAATAAAGAATTGTATTGTGCCATACATGTTCATGCTGTTATGAATATATATTTTAAATAATAGTGTACTCGGTATATATATAAACAAATATATGTTTGGCATTTTTATTGTTGGTAGAGCTTTTTGACTTGGTCACTTTAAAGGTAGCTCGCAAGCCAAAAAAGTGTGGGCACCCCTGATCCAAGTCTTCTAAAGGGGCCCAGGTTTCGCATTGAGTGAGTATAAATAAATTGAGTAACTATATTGTAATTATATATACTGTATTAAACTACAAAGTGTCATTTTGTAACATTTTTGGTTTGTGGTGTGCCACAGGATTTGTTCAATTTAAAAAATGTGCCGTGGCTTAAAAAAGTTGAAAAACACTGGGCTAGAGCATTTTTCAATTTTTGCTAATGGCTTGTTTATTCAACAATGACTTTGTTGTTTCAAATGATAACAAAATACTACATATATTGTATAAGGCTTGAGGTATTATCTTGTTAAATTTATTTTATTATTTTCTAGATCTACAAAAATGTCTTTACATTTTTTAATTCTCAATTCAGATTTCTACCCGTTTTAACACATTTCTACTTTCTGAGTTATTCTGACTCCTAACAGGTGGAAAAAAACTGTAAAAATTATATGGCACTTTTATATTTTCAGAAATGGTAAGGGTGGGAGGAGCAGTAATTAGTCCTGTCTGAGAGTGTCATGTGACTAGTATGACTAGCAGGCTGGCTGAAATTTCAGTTTAGTATAAGAGTCATGCTGTGGTGAAGATGGCTGTGAAACTTATAAGATGCACCAACAAGCTGAGTAATGTATAAAAAAATAACACTTACCTTAGATTAGATTTAGTTTAGATTTTTGAAAGGCATGTAAAACCCTTCACTTTAAATCCCCAGTCATTTTCATTTTGCTATATCAGGCATGAATTCAATTAACAATCCTTCTAGGTGAGGGTTAACAAAGTATAAAGTGAGGTGGTACATGTGATTGAGCTCCTGCTATATTTTACTGTAAAGTATGTGTCTGCAGTCCCTACCCAAATCTGTAGCTTGACCACAGTGCCTGGTATAATTCCATCGATTATTTCTGCTGGAGATGAGCGAATTGAAGCTGACAAAGTGGAATTCGTTCCGAATTTCAGAAAAAAATATGATTCGCAACGAATCCGAATTTCCTTATTTTTTCTAAAATGGCGGCTACACGTGTGAGGACATGGGGCAAGGAACTCTGGGAAGGCGGGATGACTCATAATGCCATGCATGCAGCCAATCAGCAGCCAGCCAGCCCTGTGATGTCACAGCCTTATAAATAGGCTCAGCCATTTTGGATTAAGACATTTTACAGTGTTCTAAGTGCAGGGAGAGACGTGTGCAGGCGCTTGGGAGAGTGTTGGAAAAGCGATTTACAAGTGCAGGGAAAGATTATTTGGGGATCCAAATAGCCATGATACAGCTCTGTCATTCCAGCAATCTATATATCCAGAAAAATATATACGCAGTTCGCTGTTGCAGTTATTTGTGGTGAAAGCGTTTAGTGGCCTATTTCAGTACAAAAAGAAAAATATATACGCACTTCACTGTTGCAGTTATTTGTGGTGAAAGCGTTTAGTGGCCTATTTCAGTACAAAAAGAAAAATATATACGCACTTCACTGTTTCAGTTATTGTGGTCAAAGCATTTAGTGACGTATTTCAGTACAAAAATAAAAATATATTCTCAGTTTACTTATGCAGTTATATGTGGTGAAAGCATTTAGTGGCCTATTTCAGTACCAGAAGAAAAATATATTCGTTGCTTTTAGGTGTGTTGTAATTTGCTTTTAATGTATTTAGTTGAACAATTTATTATTATTTATTTATTTATTTAGACAAATAAAAGTATGTCAGACAGATAAGTGGCAGGCCATACACAGAGGAGTGGCAGAGGCCTAAATGTTTCTGGCCCAGGCAGAGGTCGCAGCAGAGTAAGGGGGCGTGTCAGTGGGAGTCGCAGCAAGAGGCCTGAGCTCCCAGTGTCATCTAGCAGTCGTGTCTTGACCAGCAACCCAGCCATTCTTGATTGGTTAACTCAGTCATCCAGGTCATCCCAAGTGACATCAGACACCCCCAGCCAACAGTCGGTGAGTTCGTCAGACACAACCCTTAGTTGGCATGGCCCGGGAGCAGGCCCTGTGCCTCACCTGTCCTCAACCTGCCTCCTTCCTTTGCTGTTTCCTCAGCCACAGATGTATTGTATGCTGTGGGCTCAGCTCCACTATACAGCGAGGACGAGCTAGTAGAAGACAGTCAGCAGCTACTGCCAAGCCAAGATCTGGAGGAGACATCCGCCGCTTCCTCTTCTAGGCAGGCAAGTAGTGATGAGGAGTGTGGCGTGGGAGGTGGTGTTGCGAGCGGTCAGGCTCCTGACCCGAGACGGTTAAGGAGGACATCAGTGACGTGCATACACTACTCGATGATGATGAAGCCAATGGCACTTGGGAGCCGGGTGAAGAAGGGGCTCCATCATCATCAGGAGAAGAGCAGCGGCTGAGCCAGCAAGGTGGTAGCATGGCTGGATGTCAGCAGGGTAGCAGCAGTGGGAGGTTGGAAGCCAAACGTGCCCGGGGTAGACCACCTGCTTCGCAGCAGCCTACCTGCCCCGGAAGTAGTGGTGCAGGGGTTCACGGAGGCGGCGGCGGTAGCAGTCAGTCAGTGCGGAGTGTCGGGGGGAAAATCACCTACTCGGCGGTGTGGCAGTTTTTTCTTAAGCCGCCGGAGGAGGTTAACATGGCCATATGTAGAATATGTGGACAGAAGGTGAAGGGTGCCCAGGGTGCCAATAATGGCACCACGTCCCTGCGTCAACATATGCAGCATCACCATAAAGTGGCCTGGGAGAAACTGTGGCTCGGATGTGGTGGTCCAGTCTGCCGCAGGAACCGCTGCATCGCCCAGTGGCATGCACCGGCTTTCAGGCAGCCAAGGCTCCACCACCTCAGCCGAAGGGAGCTGTATGTCACTTTCATCTTCTGCTGGTCCAGATGTTCCTGCTCCTCCTACTCCTTGTCAGTCATTCCATCAGCAATCGATCACCGAAGCGATTCCCAAGAGACAACAGTATGCGCGCACTCAATAGCGCAGAAGCTGAATGCGCTCCTGTCCAAGTTGCTGATGCTGCAGTCCCTCCCTTTCCAAGTGGTGGACTCTGCACCTTTCAAGGAACTGATCGCTTGTGCCGAGCCGAGGTGGAGAGTCCCAAGCCCTCATTTGTTTGCAAACAAGGCAGTACCAGCCCTGCACAAATATGTAGAACAATACTTGTCCTTAAGGCCCACTGGTTGAATGTGATTCCTGCACAGCCACACCAGCAACTTGGCCAGGTGACTTCTGCCTCCACGTTCTCACGCCGCTGGTCCTGCGACAACACCCGCCTCTGCCTCCTCATCCTCCACTGTGTCCTCAGCCTCCACTGCAGGGACAATTCACAGTGCCCCTCCAGCATACCACATATGCAGGGCACGACGATGTCACGCTTTTCTGCACCTGGTTTGCCGGGGGAACGGAGTCACACAGAGGAGGATTAGCCTCTGTGATTCATCAAGAAATCGAATCATGGCTTTCTCCACGACAACTCAAAATTGGAACCATGGTGACCGACAACGGGAAGAACATTGTGTCTGCGCTGCGTCAAGGAAGGCTGAGCCATGCACCCTGCATGGCACATGTCTTCATTCTGGTTGTCAAGCGGTTCCTGAAGTTTTCTAACCATCTGCAAGACATCATAAAAATGGCCAGGAAACTTTGCATGCACTTCAGCCACTCGTACACTGCAAAGCACACCCTCCTTGAGCTGCATCGGCAGAACGGCATCCCCCAACATAGGCTGATATGCGACGTTTCCACCCGTTGGAATTCCACCCTCCATATGTTGGACCGACTATACGAACAGAGAAAGGCCATCAATGAATTTTTGATGATCCAAGCGGATAGGAATACTCCCATATGTAACTTTTATGTCAGCCAGTGGCACCTCATGCGGGACAGCTGCCGTTTGCTCAGGCCCTTTGAGGAGGCCACGTTATTTGTCAGTCGCCAGGACTACGGGTTGAACAACGTCATTCCACTGCTTCATGTCTTGGAACAGATGCTGGTAAATCTGGCTGGTCAGGGGACTGGAGACGTGGTGCCTAGATCTCATGGCCACATGAGCCCCGTGGGGGCTGAACTGGAGGAGGAGGAGGACATTGGAGCAAAGGCATTGTCTAGCGAAATGGGTGGTTTTTGTACTCAGGTGACAGGAGATGAGGAGCAGGAACAGCCAGAGGAGCAAGAGGGAGATGAGGAAGATGAGGCAGAAGACCCAGACACACCGTGGCAGTATGCAGTGGAGATGGAAGCAGGGAGTCCCTCCGAGTCGCTTGCAGAAATGGCCCGCTGCATGCTCACTTGCTTGCGCAGTGACAGCCGAATTGTCACCATTCGGAGAGACAAATTGAACTACTACCGAGACATCCTATGTAGTCAGTTGGCCTCTGCCTATCTGCGCCATTGTCCATCCTCTTGCAAGCTTGACTGGGGGGACCCTCTGCACTCACGTTCCACTGCCATGGCTGCTGGGGAGGGGTAGGGTGGCAGGAGCAGTACCAGCTCCATCAGCAGCAGCCTAGATGTTGCTGGTCAGCAGCTTGCTTCACCCGCATAGTGAAGAAACTACTGACCAGCAGCTAGACATAGAGCAGAACCTGAACCAGCAGGTGGTGGCATACTTGGAGTGCGCCCTGCCAGCCGTCATTGAAGATCCGCTGGACTACTGGGCAGCCAAACTGGATTTATGGCCGCAACGTGGCCGAGTTTGCCCTGGAAATGCTGTCTTGCCCGGCCAGTAGTGTGGCATCAGAGCGGGTGTTTAGTGCGGCGGGGGCCATAGTTACCCCAAGAAGAACTCGCCTGTCCACCCACAATGTGGAGAGACTGACCTTTGTCAAGATGAATCAGGCGTGGATCAGCCAGGATTTCAACCCACCAATGCCTAATGCTTCTAATTAGATGATCCATGCCGCCTGACCCAAACCTTGACAAAAGAGACCGGTTTCTTCTGGCTACCTGCCTCAGCTACTACTCTGATGCT
>NC_092862.1:91910317-91977228 GCF_032062135.1 Pyxicephalus adspersus
GCCAGTTATCCCTGTGGTAAATTTTCTGACACCTCCTGCTCCTAACCCAAAAGTTGCTAGGATCAAGAGGCCCCACTTTCCTGGTCTGTATTCATACTGAAAATCCTGATGCTACCGCCACCTCCAGACTCTGTCATTGTGCCACTTTGTAGCCTCGTGATGCTGCGGCCACCTCCAGACTCTGTCAACTTGTCACTCTGTAGCCTCTTGATGCTGCCGCCTCCTCCAGACTCTGCCATTGTGCCACTCTGTAGCCTCATGACGCTGCCGCCACCTCCAGACTCTGTCATTGTGCCACTCTGTAGCCTCCTGATGCTGCCGCCACCTCCAGACTCCGCCATTGTGCCACTCTGTAGCCTTCTGATGCTGCTGCCACCTCCAGACTCTGTCATTATGCCACTCTGTAGCCTCCTGATGCTGCCGCCATTGTGCCACTCTGTAGCCTCCTGATGCTGCTGCCACCTCCAGACTCTGTCATTGTGCCACTCTGTCCTGTGGTAAATTTTCTGACACCTCCTGCTCCTAACCCAAAAGTTGCAAGGATCAAGAGGCCCCATTTTTACGGTCTGTATTCATACTGAAAATCCTGATGCTGCCGCCACCTCCAGGCTCTGTCATTGTGCCACTCTGTAGCCTCCTGATGCTGCCACCACCTCCAGACTCTGTCATTGTGCCACTCTGTAGCCTCCTGATGCTGCCGCCACCTCCAGACTCCGCCATTGTGCACTCTGTAGCCTCCTGATGCTGCTGCAACCTCCAGACTTTGTCATTGTACCACTCTGTAGCCTTCTGATTCTGCCGCCACCTCCAGACTTTGCCATTGTTCCACTCTGTAGCCAGTTATCCCTGTGGTAAATTTTCTGACACCTCCTGCTCCTAACCCAAAAGTGGCAAGGATCAAGAGTCCCCATTTTTACGGTCTGTATTCATACTGAAAATCCTAATGCTACCGCCACCTCCAGACTCTGTCATTGTGCCACTTTTGTAGCCTCGTGATGCTGCCGCCACCTCCAGACTCTGTCACCTTGCCACTCTGTAGCCTCTTGATGCTGCCGCCACCTCCAGACTCTGCAATTGTGCCACTCTGTAGCCTCCTGATGCTGCCGCCACCTCCAGACTCTGTCATTGTACCACTCTGTGGCCAGTTATCCCTGTGGCAAATTTTCTGACACCTCCTGCTCCTAACCCAAAAGTTGCAGGGATCAAGAGGCCCCATTTTTACTGTCTGTATTCATACTGAAAATCAAGCGAGCTTTTGCCCTTCTGCTCCAGGGGAGGATTCTGTCCTCCCTGAGCTTGCCTTAGGACACCTGCTTTACCATTTACCAGGTGTACCGTCCCAGTCAAACTCCCCACCTGTCACTGTCCTCGTGGCGGGTCGCACCCGGCGCACGCCGGGCGCTTGGAGCCAGGAGCGAGAGCCCCTTGGAGTCAAGTCCCCACCTAATGCCACACATCAGATGCCAAGTGCTCCTTCTTTCACCCACCTGTGTCAGCGGGTACTGGTATTGCCACCCACCGCCCCATTCTGTCACCGGGTCACCTTGTGGTCTCGTGATGCTGCTCCTGCCATCTCCACACTATGTCACTTTGCCACTCTGTGGTCTCCTGATGCTGCTGCTGCTGCTGCCATCTCCACACTATGTCACCTTGCTACTCTGGGGTATCCTCCTGATGCTGCTGCTGCTGCCATCTCCACACCATGTCACCTTGCCACTCTGTGGTCTCCTGATGTTGCTGCTGCCATCTCCACACTATATCACCTTGCCACTCTGTGGTATCCCCCTGATGCTGCCGCCACCTCCAGACTCTGTCATTGTGCCTTTCTGTAGCCTCCTGATGCTGCCACCACCTCCAGACTCTGTCATTGTGCCACTCTGTGGCTTCCTCGAGCTGCTGCCACCTCCACACTCGGTCATTGTGCCACTCTGTGGCCTCCGACTGATGCTGCTGCTGCCGCCACCTCCAGACTCTGTCATTGTGCCACTCTGTAGCCTCCTAATGCTGTTGCCAACTCCACAGTCTGTCATTGTGCCACTCACAATGACTGATGCTGCTGCTGCCGCCACCTCAGTCACTCTCTCCACTCTGTCAGGGGGGCTCTACTTGTATAAACGGTTAATAGAACAGGTTCTGTAGACATCTATGTGGAATCAGCTAAAGAGGGTGTAAAAGGAGTCCTCTTCTTTTTGACGCTAACATGGACCTGTAAGGCTGAGTTCACAGTGTTCTACACCACTATCAAGGCTCTCTGCAGCCCGGAAATAGCTGTTTTTAACGCGATTCGTCGCAAATAAATTCGGATCAAAGCAAATCTTTTTGGAAAATTTGGCGAACCGGCCAAATAAAATTTTCGAGAAATTCGCTCATTTCTAATTTCTGCATTCCAACTGTACCTGTAGCATTCTGTATATTTAGGCCCACCAATTCCTTGTCACAAGTTGAGTTTTAAAGGTTCAAATAATAAAGATAAAGTTGTGTGCAAAGCAATTTGAAAAAAGTTCAGGTCTTCATATTTGGAATACTTTAGCACTTTATCATAGATTAAAAAGTTTGTATACCCTACAAGGAAGTCTTTGCTTTCCTGCTCCTGGGGGCACAGAAGCAGTTTGCTATGTGCCTGGGAACAGTCAACCACGGTTTCTCATAGCGAATATGAAAGTAGCCTAAATTATGACATGCAATCACATAAACTCTGCTTGTTTTTCATGGCCAGGAAAGCTTTCTTTTAAAAAATGTGTTACATCCTCAAGTTTTTGTTGCTGTGTCCCAGTTTAGGAAATTCATACTTTCTGTTTTTTTCAATGACCATTGTGACCAAAAGAAAATCTGCTAATGGTAATTCCTCCTTTTATTCACTCTCACTTCCTGTTCTGTAGAAATGATAGAAAGTAATAGAAAATCTCTCCAATAAGATTCAGAGTACACTCTGTAAATAGATTTGTACTATAGTAAGGGGAAATACATATAATACTTAATATTTTTTTTTATAATATATATAAAGGAGAGTTACTACTCTATATTACACAAAAATCACACTTTTATTTCTGTTAAATTACCGTTGAGAAACAGTTGTCAGTATGCTTTATATTGTTGATCTTTATTGGTTTTAAAGAGTTTTTCCACAGTTCTTTCATGAGATTGTGGTGGCTTGATTGTGCTAAGGGTGTTGATCTGAAAAACCTTCACTTAAAAGTTTTGTGCTAGGGAAGTATTTTTGAAGTTGGGTCTATTTTTAAAGCAGTGAATCTGACATTTCCTGAAACATTCCCTGGTGGCGAATCAATTTCAGCCAGTGAATGACAAGTATACTGCCCATAAAATGGCAATCCATTGGAAAATTACTAAAAGTTCTACAAACAATTTTACTTAGGTTAGGTAAAAAAAAAGAAAATCACTCCCCAGTAAGACAAACTGAGCAGATGATACCATGTAACAGTGTAACAGTGAATTGATTGTGTGTGGTTATTTAAAGCATTGTGCAAATTTTAAAGGGTAAACTTTTATATAATATTGTAATGTTTTTAAATACATTTTCCTTCACTTAGTTTTTATGGTGTATATTTAGTTCACTTATGCAGCAGCTTCTTTGTTTCACAAGATTTAATGTAGAAGCGTTGAAGTTATAAAGAAAAAAATCTGTTACATCTGTAACTGCAGCAGTTGGGCAGCAGACACAATATCATTAACAGTACCTCATCGCCAATTTAAATACAGCAAGTTACACTACTCTGCCAAATTTTAAGACATTGCGGGCTTTCATAGCTTCTATAGAGAAATAAGTCTTTACTTTTGTAGCCCCTTGTTAATATCAGAATGGTCTACTAGGCTGTTTCACAGTCTACCTGTAGGGCCCTGGTCAGCACCAATATTTCCCAGACACCAGTCCTCCAATCTACACTGCAGTCTTCGCCTTTATTATGCCCCACTTTTACAGGCTAAGTCAGTAGCAGTAAATCCACTAAGAAACTCTCCAACACAGATTATCCCAGCTAAACGCTACAACAGGCACTGGTGACTGGTAGCAGAGAGATTGTAGCCTCTAAAATCACCTTCAGCTGTGCACAGCTTCACAGAGTGGTGCTGGGGATGCAATAAAATACATCAGGTTGCATGTCTAAAGGGATGCAGGGGCGGCTGCTGTCTTAGTTCTCTTGGCTGCTGCAAATGACATTTATGGGCAGAAAAAACTGTGTCTTATACTACAACGGCGCACAGCACAGAATCGCCAGATAGATAAACATCTCCTAACACTACAAAAGCAATTGTATTTATCTGGAGTGATGTGGTAAAAGGCTAATAGATGTCACTCCCCAGGATCTGAGTGAAAGAACCCAGACTGGAAGACTATGAGTGATATAGAAGGAGGGTTCCAGGAAGTATTGTCAGAATTAAAGCACATAGCCACCTATACAGTAAGGGCTGCTGTAGGCGGACTTAATTGGATCTCCCAGAGCAGAGGAAGAAACTAACAAGCAAGTGTGCCATATTCTTCCATATTCTTATATGCCTATGTTGACAACTGTGTAGAATACTTACGTCTCTTAGAAAATTGGTGCTTGGTGTCTGACCAAATTTTTAATCTGGAGTCCCCAATCTGTTAAAAACAAAAAGACCCATCTTTGAACAATATAATGTTTGGATGGGCAGTGTGTAGTCAGGGGGAGTAAGCCTTTACATAAATAGAAGTGTAGGGAGATAATGATTACTCTTGCCTTTTTTTATCTAAGTTTTTTTTTGATCTACTGTATAATGCAGAATGCTTTGCGGTTATTAGCATTCGATGACAAGGTCATTTAGAGGTGGGACCTGGCTGGGGCAAGGATTGCTGGGTGGCCCTGGAAGAGGAAAGAGGACATTGACATGGATGCATGAGGTCCAAGTGGAGGAAAGGAAATTAGACTAAAACAAGAAAATTCATACAGGAATTATATAAATAGTATAGAGTTTGGGATTAAAAGTACCATTTCTGTGGTTGTAGGTGACACCAAACTATGTAATGAAATTAAGTCCATACATGATGTCTATAATCTACAAGCAGACTTGGATGTACTGTTTGATTGGGCAGCCAAGTAGCAAATTACATTTAATATAGATACATGTAAAGATATGCTCTTGGGAGCTAACAACATGCATGCTTCATACTGTCTAGGGGGAATACACTTGGAAGAGTCAGAAATGGAAAAGGATCTGGGGGTTCTGGTAGATTATAGACTAATTAACAGCATGCAATGCAAAGCTGCAATATCTAAAGCTAGCAAAGTACTTTCATGTATTAAAAGAGGAATAGACTGCAGAGATGGAGACATAATCCTGCTCCTGTACAAAGCATCTGGAATATGCAGTCCAGTTTTGGGCACCAGTTCACAAAAAGGACATTGTGGAATTGGAGAGAGTGCAGAGAAGGTTAACTAAATAATAAAAGGAATGGATGAGCTCAGCTATGAGGAGAGATTAGCTGAACTGAATCTATTCTCCCTTGAGAAGAGACATTTAAGAGTGGATATGATAACCCTGTGTAAATATATCAATGGTCCATATAGAGAACTCTCTTCCCAATTTTTCACTGTAAGATCATTACAAAGAACAAGAGGACACTCTTTGCGTCTGGAGGAAAAGAAGTTTAAGCTCCGGATAAGGAAGGGATTCCTCACTGTAAGGTCTGTGAAAATGTGGAATCGGCTCCTTCAGGAAGTAGTTTCAGCCTCTATTGAAGGTTGCTTTAAGTAAAAGCTGGATGTTTTTCTAGAAGCACAGAATATATCTGGGTAATAAGGCTTTAAAGTAAAGAAAACAGTGACTGTTGATCCAGGGAACATTTGATTGCCTCATAGAATCAGGAAGGATTTTTTTTCACCTGTTGAAGCAAATTGTACCAGGGGTTTATTTGCCTTCCTCTGGATCAAGTATGCCCATGTAGTTTTATATCTGGGATATGTTTATTTCCCTAGTGGTTGAACTTTATGGAGTTATGTCTTTTTTCAACCTAACCTACTATGTAACTATGTAAATTAGAAGTGAATATAGAATCCCTTTACTGAGACATGATCCATAGACTGCTCCTGTTGAAAGTATTTGTTATCGTTGATGACTCACTGGATGTTATCCATTTCTATTTTTAATATATGGACTTTCAAACACAATACTGAGTGGGTTGTTGTCTATTGCACTGACATATTTCTCAATTCGGACTACAATTGGTTATTCACAAGACCCAATTAAGGAGAGGCACTGGCACCTATTAGAAATTACACCCTGATCCCACAGATTTAGTAAGAGCCTAGCTCCTTATTACCATATATGTGTTGTCTCCACTTACTAGAAGTCTGCGTACAATGTATAAAAAAGGCTACAGAAGTATAAAATGTCCCTGTATCAGTTGATGTAATGAACGCCACTCCCGCATTTGTGATTAGTGGGATTAAAGAATGTCCTCTAGGATAACACTACATTATCAATCTAAAAAATAATGAAATCTATTGCTTCTTGGCATACAGTCAAGTACAGTCAGATTTGCATGCATTTTACGTGAATTATTTATGAGGGTATACATTTTTTAAAGCGTCACTTTACAGTACCAATCTTAGACAAACCTAATAAAATGCATTGTATTAAAAGTTAGTTTATTTTCTAATGATAGAGACTTGGCAGCTTAGCTGTAATTAAAAAATTAGCACAAACAATTGTTTAAAAAAAGACCATTTTTAATCAAGATGTAAAGTATTTACATTGTGTACAGACATACGTAGAACAACCATTCTCATACAGTGTATTGTACTCTGATCAGTAATTTTGCACCTAGATGCAAATATGTATGTTCCATAGAAAAATGTACAAAAACAGAAAGCTTGCACTAAGGAAGATAAATGTAATGGTTACAGCAATTCTCCAAATGATTAAAGAAATTTGCATCCAAGCACCAATAAGATAACAATCAGCAGAAGTGTAATTATGAATTAAAGGAGTGTCAAAAGCCTCATGTCGTGATATAGTCAGACCCAACATATAACCTCCACATATGGTAATATTAAAGAGAAGTTTACAAATCTGTGAGAAATTACCACATGCAAAATTTATTCCTGCAGGTATTACCAATTATGTTTAATACCTGATATATTCATACCTGGGAACCCTCCGGCATTTATGGCTTTGGCTTTTCAACCGAGTTGCCGGTCTTCCATCTTCCTCTAACTGGTTACTGGTAAACGCCACAGTTACTGGTGAATGTCATCATCACTGTTGTCACTGTCACTTGTGAATTAGCCTGTTTCTGTATTTACTGCCATATGTTAGTGTCAATCTTATATTGATATCTGCTTGTCTCTCTTAATATCAGAAGGTCCTTGAGGTATGACTCTGGTTTGCAAAATCTGCCAAATGCTGGCATTATCTGCCTATGATTATCTGCCCACCTCAATTTGGCCACACCTCAAATTGTGCCATAATGTGCACACATTCTAATGCAAATTCCCCTTCCAGAAATGATCTCCGATTTAATGCTTTTAAAAAGTTCCCAGATATGGGTATATGCAGCATGTACTAGGTATAAAAATAACAATAGATGTTGTTCAATTATTTTAGACCAATCCTAATTACCCTCCTGGGTGGTTTTTTTCTGTCCGGATTGATATATCTAAAAGTGGTACATTGTTTTTCATGAAAATTTATTTTACAGTATAATTTAATAGTATGAGTATAATAAAGTTTGAAACAAAAAATCATATCAAAATAATAAATGAAATAAATATATATATATTTTTTTTTAAATTAAAAATAAATAATATATTCATACTATTATATTATAGAAATCCACTGTATTACATTCAAAACAGTTATTTTGTATTGAATGCAATACAAAATAATTTGAAATTCCCGCCACTCCCCCAACGCAACGGCCGCATGCACCAACGTCACCGGGAACTCCCGGGTGACTCATCAGATGCAGAGGACTTCAGCTGGAGGATGCGAGAGAATGAGGATCGCGAAGAAGGACGCCGGTGGACCAGGTAATGTAGTATTTTTCATTATTTTTCATTGTTTTAGCTACCCCGCGTCACACTCGGGGTTACTGCTGGGGAGGGTAAGAAGATTTATTGTTGCAACAAAAAAAACGCTTAGCAGTTAAATCACAGAGATTCTTACTAAAAGAATCTAGTTGTTATCAAATTGTCATTAAGCAGATTATTCAATACCATATACTCAGAAGTCTATATTAGCATAATAACAAACAATGGGGTGGATAAAGCATGTGTCTAACATTTTTGGCGCTAAAATGACTGTTCACAATCATGGATTCTTATTCAAGCTGGCTATAACCGCAAGGGTCAGCCTTCAGGGCCATCAGGGGTTCAGCTTTCAGGGTTATCGGGTTCAGCATTCAGGGTCATCCCTCAGGGTCATCTGTTGAAGGTGGTGCAAACAATCAAACAAAACAGTAACT
Organism: Pyxicephalus adspersus; assembly: GCF_032062135.1. Taxonomy (NCBI): domain Eukaryota; kingdom Metazoa; phylum Chordata; class Amphibia; order Anura; family Pyxicephalidae; genus Pyxicephalus; species Pyxicephalus adspersus. The sequence goes on from NC_092862.1 coordinate 91,918,758, forward strand.
ATTATTTATATTAGCAGAGTATATTTTCTAATTCATATACAGCCCCCTATATGTTTATCTCAATGTCCATACCCCAAAGAAAACATGAAAAACTTGTGAAAAGAGACAAAATGATTTAGACTTGAATGACAAATGCAACTTTAAGAAACTACTTCTGTTTGCTGACCATTTAGATCTGCTTAGCTTTTTGCAGGTACGTACATCATTTGAGAATATAGTCTTTTGGCAATGAACTGCTTGTGCTTGGTTTCTTCAGCATACAAATATTCATGGCAATAGGATACAATTTATTTTGTATATATGTATATACTGTATATATAAATTAACAATAGCTGGTATTTCTTGTAAACAAGCTTGTAAACAGATGACAATCCTTTTTTATGCATAGGCAGTAACTATATAAGGAAGTCAGTCAAGCACTATTTTTGTCTCTTTGCTTTCATATTTTCTTAAAGCTAATGTCACTTATCAATCAAACATAGAAGCACCAAGAAAAGTTATTTAAATCAGTATTCATCTACAGATTGCCATATTAAACCTATTGCAAGAACATATTCAGTTTGTGTTATTTATAGTTTTAGGCAGCTAGAAGATGGGTCTGATTACCATATGCACTAGAAAAAGCCTGCATGCTGCAAGACAAGAATGTCATTCTGTGAATGAATCTAACACCTGCAGTACTGAAAATTGGATGAATTGTTCTTTTTTTAGACTAAGCTCAAAGCAAAAAGCATTTTTCATTTTTAAATCCTTTTCCTTTTTTAATGTGTAGAACTATACCAATGTATTCTACAGGGAATATATTTTAATATACATTTTTAAGCTGATACACAGGAAAAATGTATTTACAGTTGCATGCATAGAGCTTTTTTCAAGGTACTATAAAGAGAAAATTTTGTCACAATTCTGTACCTGCCAAATTGTTTTTATTACAAATTCTTTATGTTCATTTGAGCAGTAAGAAGGCCTGGAGCTAAGTGAAAAAAGGGAATGAGCGGAGGAGCACTGGACCACATGACAGAGTGAGCGGGAAAGGCATAGTAAAGCAGTAGTTAAGGTGAAAGAAGGTTTTGCCAAAGGATATGGAGTGGTAGGTGGGGCTGTCAGAGCGTTTTGGGACCTGGGAGGTGGGCTAGTGGTAAAGAACAGGCGAAGAAAAAAGTCCGTGGCGCTTGATTTTACACTTTTTTGCTACCAGTCAGGTGCATCCAGTGTATGGGGGGTTGCTTGGTTAAGATACGATTAGCAGTTCCGGCAACAGAAGGCGATGCGCTATGATATGTGCTGGGACCACGAGGATATAAGCTTGTGGATGTGCCTAATGATGTTGACGAGACTGGGTCCCACTGGGGGTCATTTCTTGGGGGTGCCCGGGGGCCTGGAGCATTAGGACCCTCGGCAAGCAAGCAAAAAAGCTTCTGTTTTTTTTTACCAAGGAAACGTGCCAGTTTGGGGGTACCCGACGTTTCAAACAGGTGTGTTCCAGGTACTGAGGGACCCATGCAGCAGTCCACTGCACAGTCAAGGGGAGGGGGCATCCATCTGAATCTACAGGCAATAGAGATGACGCTGGTGATGGTGGAAAAAATTTTGCCTTTTCTTGATAGGTGTCCGGATCAGGCAGCAGCAATGGTTTTCTGAGGGTTTCCGCCATTCCACTGCAGGTGGGAAATTTGAGGTCGGCGATGGGGCACCCGGCAGTGATCGTGGACAAGTTGTGCAAGGAGGTGGCATTGGGTCACATGGCAGGTCCATTTTCAGTGCCACAGTGGAGTGATTGTGTTGTGTTACCTTTGGTGCCCAAGAAGAAGCCCAATAAATTCCACATGATTCATCATTTATTATATCCCAGGGGGTTTATCGGGGGGGGGGGGGGGCGTAACGATGCTATAGACCCTGGTTTGTGGGTTTATACAGGGTGGCTTACACTTCATTGGACGTTGCGCTTGCTTTGGTTTAGAAAACGGGTTGATGCGTAAGGTGGAAATAGAGGCCGCTTACCAGTTATTGACGTCTGACCTGAAAGTTTTCGGTTGTTGGGGGGTGTGAATTACAAGGAATACTTTTTGAACAATATCCTCCTCATGGGCTGCTCTATTTTCTGTGCATTTTTCAAAGTTTTTAGTTCATTCTTGGAATAGGTGGTGAGGGAAATGTCTGCTGTGGGCTCCATCATTCATTACCTGGATGATTTTCTGTGCGTCAAGCCTCTGAACTCCCTGGTTTGTGCAAATTTGTTGGGATTGCTGCAGCAGTTGGCAAAGAGTTATGGAGTTCAACTGGCAAGTGATAAAACCGAGCTTCTAGCTACAGAGTTTTGCTTTCTGGGGATTGTATTAGACTCGGAGGCCATGAAGTGTGGGCTATTGATGGGCAAGTTGGAGGTACGGCGGGCATGTGGGCTGCAGAAGAATGGGCTGAGGGGGTTACAATCGATCCTAGGTAAGCTGCACTTCACTTGTAGAATGGGGCAAGTGTTCAGCCAGCGGTTGACGGCCACGGCCGGGGTGCAGTCCCTGGGCCATTATTTGAGATTGACTAGGGACCTGTGGGAGACAAAGAGTGCCCCAGGTGAGGTCTGACCAATGTTTTGTACAGGAGCAGGATTATGTCTCTATGCAGTCTATTCCTCTTTTAATACAAGAAAGTACTTTACTAATACCCTTAGACCATTCAGAGTATGAAGCCCGCATACACTTTCGGATGTGGCAATAGAGGGCCGGATTGAGTCAGCAAAGAAACAGGGAGGGTGGGATAGAGTTCCTTCGGATACTCATTCCCGACCCACGCATGTGCACAACCATTGGACAGATGCTCTCTCCTCATCTATTTTAGGCGGGAGAGAACGCTGCAGCAGCACAGTAGCTGCCTTGTCAAGCCACCCCCTAGGCTGCTTCCAAACTTTTTTATTACAAGGTAACCCCATATTTTGTCTTTGATTATCTTTATCTTCTAGTAACAAAAAATGTTATTAGAAATTACAAGCCTAGTAATACCTTTTTAAATTCCTTTTTTTTTGCAGAGCAGGAGCAGCCCCATCGTCATCCGTTTGAAAGTTCACAGTAGCAATGAGATTGGGACATTAGCAGTCCATCCCTCATCACTGCTCAGTAGATCCTAGGAGATGAGGGTGGGACTTTAGGAGGACATTGACAGTCCCGTCCTCATCTTCAAGGACCTGCTGTGCAGCGATGAGAGCAGGGCAGTGATAATCTGGGTCTCATCTTCAAGCATCTGCTGAGCAGCAATGAGAGCAGGACTGCTAATGCCCCGCTCTCATCTTCCAGGATCTGATAAGTAGCAATGAGAGCGGGCAGTGATAGTCTCGCTATCATCTTCAAGCATCTGCTGAGCAGCAATGAGGGCAGGACTGCTAATGTCCCACTCTCATCGCTACTGTGAACTTTCAAACGGATGACGATGGGCTCGCTCCTACTCTGCTGTCATCCTTTTAAAAGACAGATGACAGGTGGGCAGGTGGAAGCCCTGCTCCCCATTTGGACCCTCTGACCAGCAATAAGGGTGGGACATTGGTAGTCCCCCACCCCATAGCAGGTCATAGCAGACCTACTAAGCAGAAACTGCTAATGTCCCCTAATATCTTCTAAGACCTACTGAGCACTGCCCCATTCCCCAACACGTGTTGCATGGGGATAAGTCCAGGCAGCTGGGGACTTCATCTAATGACTACTGTTTCAGCTTTCTGAGGTATATACATGAATATAAAAGAGTACAATAAATAAAGGGGCCAAAACCCCTTTTATATAATGGATACTGTGTGTGTGTTTTTTTTTATATACTTTTTTTTTTAAACATTTTTTTATAAATTTTTTTAAATACATTTTTTGGGAGTACCCCTCCCCATCCATCTTTACCACAGCGGCAGTAAAGACTAAAGCAGAAACCTGCAACCTTCTGAGATACTTGCATCACGTATGCCAGGAGGCCTTGGCCTGCTCCTCCTGGACATGCCCTTAATTTCTGAATTCAGACTGGTGGTGAGGTTGCTGTTGCTGTGCATTTACTGCTTCCTCAAACCAGGAAATGCTGCTGCTTGGGGGGATGCTAAATGGCGCTAGCAGTGAGCAGTACTAGTACCACTGCCGTAGCATCATTGTTTCCTAGCATGAGGAAGCAGTGTGAATTCAACAAAACTTCAAGGCATGTCCAGAAAGGGCAGCCCAAGGCCTCCTGGGATACGTGACACAAGTACTAGTACTGCTCATTGCTTCAAGCTGTCACATGTGCAGATGCTGATTCTATTTGAACCAGCACTGCCAGGCAAGTGGATGCACATGTAAAATTGCACAACTGGTGTGAACTTGCCCTTAGGGTGTAGGGTGTACTGCTTGCTAAACTGTATCAAATACAAATTAAATTGCCTCTACATATAAGCAGAGAAATGGGTATTTTAAAAAAGTGAGACGGTATTTTGTCTAGTTTTACTTTAGGCTAGGTTCACACTTGTGGTGAGGCTGCAGTGCGTTTACCACTTCTTCACTCTAGGAATCACTGCCTCTCAGGACATGCTACATGATAGTTTCTACCTATAGCAGTTCCATAGGAAATGAATAGGAATGACAGTGAGTAGTAAAAGTACCGCTTACTGTTGCCAGCTGTTAAATGTGCAGACCCTGGTTCTTTAGGAACCAGCGCTTCAGTGCGAGCGTTCATGGATAGTAAATCTAATATATATAACTACATTTAGAAATTTTTTTTTTATTAATCCCCTGTAATAAAACCATATCCTGCAATAGGCTTGGGACCTTCAGGGATATAAAATGAGTGCAGCAAGCATGTGCCCCCTCTCCTATCCAAAAAATGGCCCTCTAGAACCTGGCTGTCCAAAAGAAAGAAGGGGTTAGTAAATGTGTTTCCAACTTTCTTTTGGCCAACGCAGGCCCCTGCAAATACTAGTTTGAAACTACCCTATCCCTACTGACTCTATAAAGACTATTTAGGCAGACTATACCTGTAAACTATTCCTGTAAATATTCTCAGAAATATCTCTGCAGACTTGGTATAATCCTTTGTAACTTTTTACACTTAAACCCATGAAAAACGTGTTGTATTCCATCTGTGTATACAGGATCTAGTAGGCTCCCTTGGTGCATTTTATCTTTGCATACAGGATCTGGTGAGTAACCTTGGTGCATTCCGTCTGTGCATACAGGATCTGGTGGGCTACCTTGGTGTACTCTGTCTGTGCATGCAGGATCTGGTGGGCTACCTTGGAGCACTCCGTCTGTGCATACAGGATCCGGTGGGCTACCTTGGTGCATTCCATCTGTGCATACAGGATCTGGTGGGCTACCTTGTTTCATTCCATCAGTGCCCTAACCTTAACCCTTCAGGCAACAGCTCAGAGGATTGAGGGAGCCAACATAAGGACAGAGGGAGAAAGAGGTGACACCAGCCATCTTAGAAAACTACACTTCTCAAATTTAAAAAAAAAGCCCAGAAGGAAACACTAAAGCCAAGGAAAGTATTACATCAGGCACAGATTTTTCAATTTCTGAAACTGACGAATTAAAAACATTCTGCTAAATGAAAAGGATAAAGGCAAGCACCGCTCATCTGGCATCAATACATAGTGGTTAAAAAGTTTTAGTTGGCTGATGGTCAAGGATAATGGTTTGTGGTGTTCTGTGTGCATGAAGTATTCAAACAAGCATCCCTTAAAGAAGGAGTTAACTTGGGTAACTGCACCATGCACAAGAATTTGAAAAGAAAGTTTGTTGGACCATGAAAAATGTAAGATGCACATTGAGTCTTCTACTAATCTGTTGGAAAAGCGAGTCCTGGAGCAAACTGGTATAGGTCAAATTGAGCGATCTGTATCAGTTTTAAATAACCTACAGAGAGAAGCCTTTGTAGGAGCTTTGAGATCCATGTATTGGCTGGCGAAAAATTATTTGCCACATACAACACTGTTTAAAAAGGTATTGTAACATCAATTCTGAGCCATTGTGACTCATTTAAAGCAGTGACATTGCTATTTTTAATTTGGACTTAAGCTCTTCCATTTTACTTTGTGTACACAGAGCTAAAAAATAGTGTTTAGTAAATCCGCATTTTCTTTATCCCTAGTTTCCAACCCATGGACATCCTTTAAGGGGCCTACATGCTCAGATCTGATCTTTTTTCTAATAATATATTTTAAAAAGTTGTTGGGGTTTGCCTTACTATCCTTTGCAATCTGTCTTTCGTTTTGAAGTTTTGCACGTTTTATCTCCTTTTTACATCTTTTGTTATATTCTTTATAGTTTTCAAACGATGAAGGTGATTCAATTTTAACAATTTAAAAGTTAAATAATTTTCCTCTTATATCAGCCCCTGGCAGTTGAGTAATGTCTGCTATAAAAAGTGTCGGTTGTAACTTCACTTTTAGCAAGCAGCTTTTACCTAAGAAGAATCAAATTAAAAACAAGCAGTGTAATTGGTTTACTAAAAAATGTTTTTTTGCTTTGTAAAGTGAATTTTTACATTGCAGAGGAAATGTTCCTTGATAACTGAAAAAACTCTACTACTTTTTTTTTATCCAATGATCTTAACACAGTGGCCACAAACAACAGTTAATTATCAGATAATAGTTAGGAGGTCATTTATTTGCACATTTACATACCTCCCAGATTTAGAACCTGGGCAAAATGGCAAAATTTATACAAGGTAATATTTAGAGAACTACAAAGTTTTTCCTTTGGAGACTTGGAGCAATTTTATTGGTGGATTTTTCTTTGAAGAGTTAATGTTTTAGGTCAATGCAACCTACCTGTATGAATTCACTAGAGCCAGTCAGGCATGTTATTCTTACTTTAGTGTTTCTGTGCAGCTATCCTGTTGCCTTCCATATTGAAATTCATGCAGTTTACCAAGGATACGTTTTATGTAGGTGTAAAATGTAGTTATCATGCAATTTGCACCTATTACTTACACTTTCTAGTTAAATGCAGGCTAAGACACTTTCCTTTTTGGTATATTGAATGAAAGAGCCCTAACACCGTGTGAATTACAACATTAGATTATTCAGTTACTATTTACAGAAACATAACTTTACATATTTAAATTAAAATGCTTCCAGAAATAAAAAATGGAGGCATACAGAAAAGATGCTAAGCATGTAATTCCAACCATAAAATATCAGATATTTATACCTAAGTACATTTTTCTGAAATGCAACATCAAATTCATTGTATTTGAAAATCCGAATTATGGCAGTTGGAGGTTACATAAATTCTGATGTTGTTTTTCAAAATGCATTTTAACCTGAGGGGAAAATGGGGGAAGTTGCAAAATAGGGAAATTAGGATCATATCCATGCTCATTGCAACCTGTAGTTCTCAGATGTAAAAAAAAATTCTGAAATCTTTCAAATACAACTCTTGGGTACCTCTGTTTCTACAGACTATGATCTGTGTGACTTCTTACATTAGCTACCTCTCCATGCCAGTGTGTAAACAATGATGACTGAGATAAAATGTGCTGTGTCTAATGCCATATCTGACCTCAGGAGGACCTTAGATCTATTGCTTCTAGATTTGGTGTGGTGGAACAAGGGAGAACCCAGATAGATGTATATGTTTATATCTCACAAAAAAATGTTTAATACTCACATCTAACACCTTATCACTATGCAGAGAAATGCAAGAGAAGTTGGAGGGCTTGTAGAAACACCAGAGGCACTCTAGACTGTTTGGAGATGCTTATCTGGGCAGTGAACCCATGCTGTACACCATCACATTATCAAACATTGTTTATTTTGTTCTGTTGAGACAGCACAACTAGCTTTGCTAGGTGAGGAGTGCAGCGTTATTTTGGGGGATTGGGGGACTGATGTCTGGTGAGTACTGTTGCCGAATCAGGGCCTTACACAGACTCTTTTTAAAAAAATCCTGAGGAGAAATAAATGTCTTTTTAATATTTATCAAGCATAACACTCTGAAACCACAGATGGCTGCATCTACTACTAACTATTATGAGACTGAGAAACATCCCTTACCCCTTAAAGTTCCTCTTTATCTTGAATTTTATCTGGTGAACCATGACGACCGTGAGGACTTACCATTTTTCTGTAAGCAGATCTATCTTACATCTGTTTTTCTTCCAGACCGGAATGCATTTCTCACTGGTATGAGTTTCTTCTTCTGCAGTTATGGGTTGAACACCCCCCCGTACAGCGATCTATCTTTGTGTTTTGATTAGCGCCTGTCATGATCTCAGTGGCTGACTCCCAATGTTTCCCATTGTGATTGCGTCTATACCTGAACAGTTCAGTTAGGTACAATTGTTTATTCACACATTTTACAAGTTTGCTTATCCAACAGTGTTATGCCAATGCTTGACATTTGGAATACTACTGACCTTAATTCATATTAAAAGTGACTGAAACTTCCAACTGTGAATGCCTTTTGTCAATGATCTCTATATGTCATCCCCACAGAATAAAAGTTTTGTGTTTTACATTGGACTTCCCATATATTTAGTTGAAGCTTTTTTACATGAACAGTTAAGTTAGGTACAATTGTTTATTCACACATTTTACAAGTTTTCTTATCCAACAGTGTTATTCGAATGCTTGACATTTGGAATACTACCTGTCTTATTTCACAATAACAATAACTGAAACTTCCAACAGTGAATACTTACTGTCAATTATCTCTCTATATCAAATAAGAAGACAAGGAATATATCAAATCGGGAGGATAGAGATTATCACATGGTTTACCAGGTGGTCCTGGTTATGTGCCAAGCCTCATCATTTTATGTGTTGAAGGAAGAAAAACAAGTAAGGAAGAGAAAGGAGGCTTTTTGGCACAAAATTTGTGTAGATAAAAACAATTACCGTATTTTTCGGACCATAAGACGCACCAGTTTTTAGAGAAGGGAAATAAGGAAAAAAAAGATTCTGAAACAAATAGTGTCCTAAAATATTTTATGTGCATTAAAAACCAACATCACAGTCATAAACACATGTAATCAACCCTGTAAAGTAAACAGCAGCATTTAGAACCAATATTAACAAATAAAGTCAGCAAAAGACAAAATTACTGCCATTGATTGTCCCCTTCTGCTCACTCTATGCCATTGATTGTCCCCTTCTGATCACTCTATGCCATCGACTGTCCCCTTCTGATCACTCTATACAATGACTGTCCCCTTCTGATCACTCTTTGCCATTGATTGTCCCCTTCTGATCACTCTATGCCATTGATTGTCCCCTTCTGTTCACTTACCGGTAATTAAGTGTAGGGATCTCCGTTAGGGCAGAGATCTCTGTTAGGGCAGGGATCAGCAGCTTGCTTCCTGGTGCAGAATGCCGGCTTGTTACTTTCAGTTTCACTCTGCACTGCAGCCAGGAGCAGACACGTGCTGCAGCCAGCATCAAGGACACACACAGGAGAGAAACACGGTAAGAAACTTTTTTTTAACAGCATATGTGTAGGCTATATTTGGACGATAAGACGCAGTAACTTTTTCCCCCCACTTCTGGGGGAAAAAAAGTGCGTTTTATGGTCCGAAAAATACGGTACTTTTATTTCTTATCAATTAGCTATAAATACAATTATACACACAGAAAAATTGTAAAAAAGGTAACATTTCTTATGCATGATTTGCATTGTTCAGAGAAAATGCAAGATCAGCTCAAGAACTGCTTATGATTCGTAGACAGATGGTATTTGTATATTACACACTAATTCATGTGCTATCTCCTGTTCTGTCTTGACTGCACAATATCATTAGACTCCCTATTTCTTGAAATTACATGGCACGTTGCCCTATCCTGATTTATCTCAGGTTTACCTCAGGTTTCATCAAACTTCTCCATGAGCTATGCAGCTGTAAGGGTTCTATATGCATAAGTATACTTCCTGCAGAAAGGGCAAATTTGATGACACATATCTATAAGGTTATTATCTTTTTCCTTTGCAGCAGAAGTTGTTAGAAAGAGGTTATAGTATGCATGATTTGCAGAATAAGTATTTTGCTGTTCTGCAACCTTTTGTAACTCATTAATGACCAAAACAAACTCTGCAGTTGTTTTTTTTTTTTTTGCATATTAAAGCACAGCTTGCTCCAGGAGTTAATGATTGTTTAGGCTTTTTGCTTTGTTTGTGAATAACTCACAGTGATAATTTTATACAGTAACTCATATTCTGTCCTAATTGTATTTATTAAAATAATGTACCTGTTCCGACTTACATACAAATTTAACTTACAGTCCCTATCTTGTATATGTAACTCGGGTACTACCGATATTAGGTTACATGTCGATGTATGAGCCTCTGCGCCTGCTAGGGCGCAAAGCCCCATGTAGTAACATTGCATGGGGAATGATTGACCCAGATATACTATGTCCTTGGGTCATATTTGTGCTCCAGGCAGACGCCGGGGCTTGCTATTGTGAGCTCTAAATGGACTTGCTCTTCCAATTGGGGCTACAATATATGAAGGGACTGACAGTGGACACTGCTCCACTGAGCATATGTCAATAAGAATACTTGAATTACCAGATGGAGGTTCTTTGATCTATACTGTGAAATCTGTATGGATTTCTGATTGTATAGTGAGAACAGATTACAAGCGCTTCCACTCATTACCTATGATGAGTTTTTATTATTGTGATTATTGTCAAGTAAGAGAGGCCCACAGCATTAAGAGCAGGGCCGCATGACAGGGGTGTAAGGGGCTGCCCGGGGAAAGGAGTGAGGGGGGGCTGGAGTAATCAGTGAAGGTGTTGGATTGGGGGAATTTGAAAGATGCGGAGGGAGGAGAAGGAAAATGAGAGGATGGATATTAAAAGGGGTGGAGATATTATATAGATAAAAGGGGGCTGTGTCAGAGATCGTCACAGTTTTTCAAGAAGAAACTTGGGGGCTGGATGCAGAAGGATTAATGGAGTCATTTGACGCATTAATGAATCAGCTTAGGGTGGCAGCGGCTTCACATGGTGAAGCTTGGCTGCAGGCTAGGGTCGCAGAGGCAGTGGGGGGCGCAGCAGGGGGTCCCTCACAAGTTAGGTTAGAAGGGTTACGGCCACGGAGGAGTAGGCCTCCGGTGTGCTTGAGTCCTGAACCCTTTACCCGTACTCAGTGCCATGCTGGGAGCCCCTCCGGGGACCCTCCTGACAGGGCGGCCGGGCGCAGATTGGCCCAGAGCTGCTCAAGAACAGGGAGGAATCCCCTTCACAGGCGGAGTGCGGGCAGGGGTGCTGTGGCTGTCAGGGAGCGCAGCCCCCTGTTAAAAGACAAGGAGGCCTCAGTGGTAGAGGCCTCGCTGAGGGCTGGGACCTCCAGCGGTGTGAGGTCCCAGTTGAAAACGGGCGGCAAGGGGGCTGCGGGCGCAAGGGGCCACAGCCCTTGTGTGAGGTCAGGTGCGGCCTTGTCAGGTGAGGCCGCACCTGAAGCCGGGGCCTCGCGTTCTGCGAGGTCCAGGCAAGCGGTGTCTGGGAAAGGGGCTGCGGCTGTCAGGGAGCACAGCCCCCGTTCGCCCGGGTCGCCGGATCGGCGGTGGAGGGCCTCGCTGGAAGCCAGGGCCTTGCGTACTGCGTGGGCCCGGCGGAAGGTGAAGGCGGCAGGTCCGGTCGAGGATGCGGCCTGGGAAGAACGGTTACCTGGTGGTCCGGAGGATCGCGCACCTGGTGGTCCGGAGGCGGGAAGACGGCGTCCTGGTCGGCGGGAGTCCTGGTCTGCGGTGAGAAGAAAGAAGATGGCGTCCATTGATGTTCCTCGTGGTCGGAAGGAAACTGGAAGTGACGGGGGGTGGAGCCGGGCCGCGTCATCGGAGTCCCTCGGAAGTGACGCGATTTCCGGAGGTAAAAGAAAAATTGGACAAAGAGGCGAGTTTAGGTAGGATGAGTGGCCCCTTTCCTTGCCCGCCGCTGGAGGGGTTGGTGATTTCTCCTTTGGGATTGGTCCCCAAAAAAGAGGTAGGTAAATTCAGTATGATACATCATTTATCGTTCCCTCGGGGGGGTTCGGTCAATGATGGTATTGATCCGGCGGCCTGTGCAGTAGCTTACACGTCTTTTGATGCGGCAATTAAATGGGTGCGCAGGTACGGGCTGGGTGCGTTGTTGGTGAAAGCGGATATTGAGGCCTTAGAAAGCGGATATTGAGGCCCTGATTGCGTGAGATTGCTGGGTTGCAAATGGGAGGGGGAATATTATGTGGACAGATGTCTCCCTATGGGTTGCTCTATTTCTTGCGCGCTATTTGAACAGTTCAGTACCTTTTTGGAGTGGGTGGTTCATTTTGTGGTGGAGATAGATTTGGTCATTCACTATTTAGATGATTTTTTAGTGATTGGGCCGGCGGGCAGTCATGTGTGTAGAGTGTTGTTAGCTACTTTGCAACATGTGGCAGAAAGGTTTGGGGTTCCTTTAGCGGATGACAAAACAGAAGGGCCAGTGACGGCCTTGACCTTTTTGGGCATTGAGTTAGATTCAGTGGCGATGGAGAGTAGGCTGCCGGAGGAAAAATTGGTTGCGCTTAGGGCAGAGGTGCGGACGGCAATTGGGCGTAAGAAGATGAGGCTACAAGAAGTACGCGCATGGGCACAGTGTTCTGTAATAGGTTAGCGGCAGCTACGGCAGGGTTGAAGGCGCCGGGGCATTTTGTTAGATTGAATAGGGGTGTGAGGGAGGATTTGTTGGCATGGGATTTGTTTTTAGAATGTTTTAATGGTAAGGCGTTGTGGCTGGAGGGACCAATTGATGCGGTGGATTTAGAATTATTTACGGATGCGGCTGGGGGGATGGGATTTGGTGCCTATTTTAAAGGAAAATGGTGTGCAGGGGTTTGGCCGGAGGTTTGGGTGGACGAGGGGCTGGTGAGGAATTTGATTTTGTTAGAACTGTTACCGTTACCGAAACCGATAGTGGTTTCTTTGGCATTGTGGGGGGAGGAATTGGCTAATAAAAAAATTCGGTTTTATTTTGACAATCTGGGGGTTGTGCAGGCTATTAATAGTTTTTCAGTGTCTTCAGGGCCAGCGGTGCGGTTGTTGAGGCATTTGGTTTTTAAATGTATGGAGCATAATGTGTTTATATTTGCACGGCATATTCCTGGGGTTACTAATACTGTGGCTGATGCCTTGTCTCGTTTTCAGTGGCAACGGTTCTGCGAGTTAGCCCCGGAAGCGGAGGAGTTTGGTCAGCAGTGCCCGGGTCACCTGTGGGATATTGCACGGGGATTATCGAAGGGTTAGTTCTGAGGTCGGTGAGTGAGGGTACCTGGAAGATGTATTCAAAAGTATGGGAGGAATGGAGTGCCTGGGAAGCAGATTCAGGCAAGGGGATTGCTTTGCAGCCAATTCATGGGGTCTTGTGGTTTTTGGCAAAGAAGTTTGCAGAGGGGGCGTCGGTGGCAGTTGTAAATAGATTTGTGGCGGGGTTAGCTTTTGGGTTTAAGCTTAGAGGGAGGGAGGATGTTACTAAGGCCTTCATTGTTAGGAAAGCGCTGAAGGGGTACTGGAGGGGTAAGAAAGTGCAGGATAGCAGGAGGCCGGTGACAAAGTTTGGTGGGGGGTTTGGGGGCCATTTGTTTTGGGAAATATGAGGCCTTGTTGTTTAGGGCTGCTTTTGTGACGGCATTTTGGTGGACGATGTGGTGGTACATGCGGATAAGGTAAGTTTGAAGATTGCTCGGTCAAAAACGGACCAATTGGGTAAGGGTTTTCATGTGCACCTGTTTGCTTTGCGGGGTTCCAGGGTTTGTCCGGTGCAAGCGGTGACAGAGTTTTTGAGGGTTAGACCTGTAGGTGGGAGTCCGCTGCTGAAACATGAGGACGGGACGTTTTTGTCTCGCTTTCAGTTTGTGTCGGTTTTCCGGCAGGGTTTGGGTAGTTTGGGGGTTACGGCGGGGGATTACTCCTCGCATTCATTTAGGATCGGGGCGGCCACGGAGGCAGCAAGATGGGGGTAGAGGAGTCGGTGATTAGGAAAATCGGTAGGTGAGAGTCTAGGCGTTTCAAAATATATGTGCGGCCGCATTTGGCTTAACGTGTTGATTTCCAAAGGGGGATGATGACTACCGGGTAGGGGGGTTGTAAAGTGTTTCGATGTTTATATGGCTGGCACAGCATTTTCTGGTTTTCTAATTACAGGTGTGGACCCTGGTTTGGTGTGGATCATTGGACACTCTTATGTGTGGTGGGGTGCCAAGAGAGCGGAGGTCAGAAAGGACGGCAGGCAGCTGGGGGTGGCTAGGTCGGAAGCCACGATTCGTTGGATTGGGATCTCAGGTATGCTTTGGAGTCGGGGGGTACCGGAGGTGAGGAAGTTTGCGTCGCTGGATAGACCGCCCAATGTCCTGGTGATCCATGCAGGGGGTAATGATCTGTGTAAGAGAGGTATTAGGGAATTGATTAGGGATATTCGGTTGGATCTCTTGCGTTTACAGGTGGAGTTTCCCGGGATGGTGATTGTATGGTCCGATATAATCGCCAGGACCATGTGGCGGGGGGCAAGATCTATGGAAGGAGTTAATCGGGGGAGGATTAAGGTGAATCAGGAGGTAGGCAGATTTTTGGCCAGGCATGGGGGAGTGGTAGTGAGACACAGGGAGCTGGAGGAGGAAACATGGAGGTACTTGAGGAGAGATGGTGTGCACCTGAATGCCATAGGGACTGATTTGTGGTTCTTGGGCCTGCAGGATGGTGTGCAAAGGGCCCTGTGAGTGTGGAAAGGTGCTCAAGGGTGAGGGGTCACCCTTGGGCGCGGTGGTGGTTGGGGTTGGGGGGAAGGTAAGTGCCCGTGGTAAGTTTGGTGGTGAAGGGGCATCCCGGGTGGTGGAGTGCCCCTTTAAGATGTTTAAGGTGGGCCCCTGAGGCAAGGTGGTCCTAGGGGCCTTAGCGGTGGTTATGGTGGGTTGCAAACATTGCAACTGGGCGGGCTTTACCTTTCAGCCTGGTAAAAATAGGAAAATGTTAAAAGAGGTTAATTTGAATGTTAAGGGTTAATAATGGAAGTAAAGTATAGAGTTAGAGTTATTGCACTGTTATTTATATAGTTATTTATATTTATTCATGTTTCAGGGTAATGTGTTAATATTAATGTTATGTTTGGTTATTTATGTTATTTAAGGTTCATTAATGTTATGTATGTCTAAAGTTATTTTATTTATGTTTATTTATGCAAAGTTATGTTAATTGGTTATTTAAATAAACGGCTGCTTGCCAGCCAATTTTAAGTCCAATAAGGAGTGTAGTGTTTTATGTAAGAAGGGGGTTAGGGGAGGGGGTTGGCAAGCAGAGGTGGGGAAGGGGAAAAAGTAATTGATTGGAGGATGGTAAAATATTTAAGGGGGGGAGAGGGAGTGGAGCCTGGGCAAGGGATCCACACTACCCTTGTCATGAGATTATCATTGAGAACACTGTAAAATTATGAAATGGACAAGACATGGAAGTCACATAGCTTTGTGGAGAAATTAAAAGGATATTTTCAAACCATAATAAAAAAGAATAACTATTATGAGTGTGAGTGGCTGTTATATCCACATGGATCATGTTTTTAATTCTATTTGATTGCGAGGTAATAAACATTATTGGTTCGATTTTTTAAAAAATTGATTCACTAATACATTTTAGTAATGTTAAATGTGAATTTTGATATGGGCAAGATATACATTTACTAATAATCACATTTCTATTATGAGTTTTGTTATTTTGTTATGTGGATCTAATCTAATTTATTGTATACATTACTAATTGTGGAATAAATAGGCACACATTTATAGATATTTTTCAAAGTTGATTGTTTATTTATATTTTTTGGTATGTACCAGTACTGGTTTTTCATACAAAAGATTTACATTGTTTGTGGAATATTTGAGTAAATTGAGAGTTTTTCTTATAATATTGTTATCTAATTCACTGTATATAGTTTTTGATTGTTGCTTAATTTATCATAGTATTGCCCCGTGCTATTGGTGGAACTGGTAATCTGCTTTCATTACCTTGTTTTTATATCAGCTCCAAAGAATCTTGAGGAGGCTTAAGATTTAACATCTATGAATAAGATGTAAGTAAAGATTACAATTGAACTAATGTTAATGTTGAAAATAATATAAATAATAATAATAAATAATAATACTAATTCATTCTTGTTGTTTATTTTAGCATTACTATATTAAATTATTTGTTTTATTATTTTTGTGATAATTTCAGTTGCCTTGAAAGTTTGATGTTGCTGGATTTGTTGTTATTATCTTTTATTCAGAGGCTTCCAATGGGGACAAGGTTATGGTGCCCCACCTCTTATTCCTAATATTTTTTTCGAAATATTGTTTCATGATTCAAACAACCAAGCTTTTAGCTACAGTATATGCCTTTTTTTATAGTAGCCACTTTTGGCTGTGTATGTCACTTTTTTTATTTTTAGAGTCTAGGTCAAGAGTGTCTTGGAAGGACTGGGTGGGCCAAGTACTTCATCCTTTAGCCAGGCATGGGAGAACCAAGGGGGTCCCAATGGGCCCAGTGTTGTCTTTTTTACATGAAGGTATGAAAGTAACTTTAAAAAGTTCACATAGAGCTAAGACTATCTGTAAATAATAAAGTTTTCATAGGAATAATGTAGTGCAAGTAAGGAAGAAAAATACAAGCATACTGTAACAGGTGAGAATTGTAGGGACAGGTGATTTCAGTGCATCATTTTCAATTTCACCTGGAAAAGAGGATACTGGGCCTGGAAAAGGTTGTGTTTAAATGTCATGCTGCAAAATTGCAATTTTTGGGGGGATCCAGGCCCAAAGTGTCCTGGAAGGAATGGGTGGGCCAGGCAATCCATCCCTTTTTCAGGCCAGGAATTAAAGATGGATCTGGTGCACCTAGCCAGGAGTAAAATTGCAGCTGTCTTTAAGAAGGGGGGAAGTGGTAGCCTGAGGCTAGGTGGTGAAGCTGTGTGCGACCTGGAAGAGCCTAGGAGGCTGAAGCCAGGTGGTGAGGCTGTGGGCAGCCTGTGTGCTGGTACAGCCTAGGAGGACTCCCAAAGCCTAAGTCTGTGAGATACCCCCAAGGTGTCTTATTCTGAGTGTGAACCTGGAAGCAGCAGCATTAAGCAACTCCATGTTCCTGGAGGACAGGATACCGACACCAAAAGCCTTCACTACCTGTGAATGTACCAGGTGCTCGCCTAGTGTAGCCACTTGTGGTGGCGGGACTGTGTGGCGTCTTATCTGTGGTACTTATTTGCTGAAGGAAGCTGTTTTTGTTTGGCTGGACTAAGCCATTTTTGTGTTTTTATACTGAATGGTAGATACTTCTTGTGTGCCTGAATCTAATTAAATGGACCTTTTTTCTGAAACACTACAGGGTCCTATGGTTAGCTGATACCCCTAATTTGACAATACATTTAAGACATTTTTTTAAAATGTTGTAAAAGAGATACACAGATTTACTGTTAACTTCAATAGGTAAAACACATAAGGAATTCCAAAGCTCACCAGTACTGATGCCAATAAAGGGATGAAAGTTTGGGATTAGGCACATGCGCATCTCAGCTTTGGTTGGCACACCTTGGCTCTTTGTAAAATTGTATTAGATTTATGATTGTTTGGAACCCAAGAGCAGACTGCTATGACTAAGCCTCTGACATAGACGTTGGAAGTTAAAAAGTAGGTGGTTCCCTTAAACTGCTTGCAAATGTCTCATATTTCAGCACCAATGTCAGGGTATACACCCCAAAATGATTGCCAATTTGTCTGTGGAGGTTCTTATTAATCTCAGTTGTGATTTTTCTCAAAGTATTTAGTCATATTTAACTGTTAAAAGATTTTGAGGGATCAGCTCAATAAGTGGGACTTTAAAGGCCAGCAATACTCAATTTACACACAAATATATATATATATATATATATATATATATATATAAAAATCATATCTTCATTTAATGATATTAAGATTATTACCATTAAAATACATTAAAAATGTGCAACAAACATAATCAAATATTCCTGTCCGGGTTACCCAATCCTGATTGAAAATCAGCAGGGTATGCCCCTAGGATTGGGTAACACGGACAGGAATTTTTAATTATGTTTGCTGCACATTTTATTGCATTTTAATGGTAATGTTCTTAATGTTAATAAATAAGGATACATTTTTGATATATATATATATATATATATATATATATATATATATATTTATTTATATTTTTATATATATATATATATATGTGTGTGTGTGTGTGTGTGTGTGTTAAGTGAGTATTGCTGTCCTTAAAAGTCCCACTTTTTGAGCTAATCCCTCAAAGTCTTTTGTTAGTTGAATCAGGGATGTGGCCATGTGTTAATTAGGTGGTTGGTCATTACCTGCATATTTAACTGGTATTACTCTTATAAAGAAAAGGGCATTTTGTAGGTTGTTCAAGCTAGTTAATCATGGCTCTTATGAGTGTCAGGAAAATACCCCAGACTGTTAGCCACTGCAGCATTTTGGGTCTGGTATCTATTTGGCATGCATAAAAATGTCATACTGCTGAGCAACCTCTGAACTACTTCAATTGTTTTACTACTAACCTTATCAAATCACATTACAGGAAAACTTTAAACCTAGTTTAAAGCTAGTTTATCCTCAAGAATTTTAATAACTCCTTAGGCACAGAAAAGGGAAATGATGTAAGGATGATAAATAATAATAATAATTTTAAAAAAGAGGCCAGCAATGGTGACCTAAAAATTTCCTTCCTTGAAAGTTTGCCTATTCACTATATTTTTACATGTTTTACATCTCAGTGTGGGACTGCATATTGTGCTGCACAAATGTATAACTCAGTTATATAAATAATAGGTTTGTTGAATCTAGAAATGACATCAGTTTCAATAAATTGGCTCTAGTTCTTGTGATACAGGAATTGGAAACATACGTTTTTACCAACAACAAATGTTAACACAGCTTATTATTATCAATCTTTACACCGACGTTTTGCATTTTATATAATAAATGTAGCATTATTTTTATAAAACTATTATTTGCTTTTTTTTTATTCATATATATTTTTTTTTTTACAGAAATATGAGTTCTTCAAGAAGAAGTTGTTTAAATGTCCCTAATGTAGTTTGCTACATTTGTGGTGAATATTCCCAGCAAAAACAGAGAAAAAAACATTACAGAATTTGTGAAACAAATAAATCTTGCATATTTTGGTAATAAACTAGGGGACCAAGATAAGTATTGGGCCCCCCATATGGTATGCAGAACTTGTGTAGAGTGTCTACATCAGTTGAAAAACCGAAAACTGAAAAGTTTGAAATTTGGTGTACCTATGGTATGGCAAGAGCCCAAAAATCATCGTAATGATTGGTATTTTTGTGCTGTGAATGTAAACGGTTTCAATCATTAAAAGAAAAACAAGTGGGAGTACCCTGATTTGGAATCAGCAAGATGACGTGTGCCGCATGGTGCTGATTTTCCCATACCAGTGTTCAGTACACTCCCTGATATTCCTGTATCCGACATGGAGGATATACAGGGTTTGGAGTGTAATCCAGGAGTTAGCAGTGGAAGTGAATATGAAGGAAGTGTTTTATCAAACCAGCAGTTCTCCCAAGAAGAGCTCAATGATTTAATACGTGACCTAAGTCTCCCAAAACAAGCATCTGATATTTTAGCATCTAGGCTAAAAGAAAAGAACTGTCTGAGACCGGAAGTTAAAATAACAGTTTATAGGACAAGAGAGGTGACACCATATTTCAGTGAAGATGGGGACTTTGTGTACTGTTGTAACATATATTTGTGGGTGAGGGGGTGCCAATCAAAAAATCTCTAGCAATAAGTGTTTTGCCATATACCCTGATTATCAGTACAAGCAAATAAAGAGAGGAAAAAAGCCAGAGTATTTGTTGAGCGTCCATGTATTGAAAGAAAAGATAATAACATAACAAAAATTCCTTCTATGGAATTTTCAAAAAACAATTATTGGTATTATTGTACAACAAAATTGCTACAAGGTCACCCTCGGTGAAGTGGGTGAGGGAGTGTATTATTGACCTGATTCACTAGATGTAGTAATCATTGCAATAAATGACGCGTGACCCGACGCGTTTTGCCTCTTAGGGCTTCATCGTGGGACTTGAGGTAAGATGTTTACATTGCAGGCTGCATAGAAACATATCATACACATACACATAGAAACATATAATTAAATATTACATCAGGGGTTTTGGGTGTAAATAATATAAATTGTGTAAAAGTTGTGCCTAAAATAAGGTTACAAAAAAATTTTTGGTCCAGAAAAACATTCCAAAAGTGTATTTGTTCTTAACTAATTTTTTCACAGAATACAATGCAATGATAATATTGTTAGAGTTTTGTAAATACACTTCAACTGGCTGACTGACAAATACATATTTGACAACCTGGTCGAATCAAACCAAGGTAATAATACTAAGTAGATCAGAAGCAGTAGAAGCAGTAATGGTACGAATATAGTCATTTGTGTTTTGCCTTATTACAGTATTTTGTACAATCCAGAAAGAAAACTGATCTATGCATGGCTGAAATCTATGTGCATCAAAATACATTTGAATTTTATGTTATTAATAATAAATTGATATCCAATTAAAGTGAAAAAGTTGTACTCACTCGTGTTGGTACAATGGTCAGGGAAAGGAGAAAGAATAGGATTCATAAGAGGTTGTAAAAAAAATGACACCGCCATCTGAGAAAGAGAAATGCACGTTTTACTTATAATAAAGATATCTAGTATAATGGTACTGAAATGTACAAAAGAGGTTTGTTAGGGTTAGGTATATATTAATAATTAGAATACGCCAGATTAACAATTTTAGAACAAATGTTAAGCGTTCATTTAAAAGGTACTGGATCATGTAGGGTTGAACCCTACTTATTAGTATACATGGGTAACCAAATATTTAATTAATAAAAGATCAAATGGTACTTAGGGAAACAATCAAAAAGGAGAGATGGATAAAAGAATGAGGAAAATGATGTTACCTGGAGATGGTGAGGATCAAGAAATATCCAAAGTTTGTAATGTGCAGCAGTGGCGCTGTGGGTGAAAACAGCATGGAAGGGACAGAGTTGGCATCTGTCTTTTAGGAGGAAATTGGGAGGTGAAATTAGGGCAATGGCGCATGCGCGGGATCTTCGCGCATGCCCTGTAGAAGAGAAGGGAGAAGCTGGGAGATTGCACGTGCCGCAGAAAAATAGAAACATTTCCTCCCTTCTGTCATGCTGGACCTTATTGAAACGCCCTCTACCAAGAGGTGGGGCGGTTTCAATGAGTCCTCTGTAGTACAGGGCTCAAATGGGGGACACATCTGCCAACAGGTGGGTGGGGTTTTAAGACCCATTCACCTTAGTGTCGTGGGGCACCACACCCCCTTCGGGGTGGGCGCTTGGTTCCCCGCTAAGGTTACCAGCACGAGGGCAGGGACGAAATTGCGGAGGGGGCATAAAAAGGGATGGAATAATGGTATTTTGTACAGGAGTGAATGCGATTAAGAAACGTGTATGTATGATACTAACAATGAATAAAATAGTATAGTGAAGTTGGAACATATTATAACTATGGGAAAGAGTGTATGTTATTGTTAAAATAAATGGTAAGTCTTAGACTGTGTATGTGATGGGGAGAGCGATTGCTTTTGAAGATGATTGTGTGGGTAGGAACTGGTGGAAGACAAAAGAACATACATTTCCTCCCTTTTTGGACATCAAATAAACAGTGTTATGATATTGGTTATCATTATAATAATTATTTTGTCAACATTCATATAGTAAAATAAAATATATGGTACGTGGATAAAAGGTATCATGGTGTATCATTTAAGCAAGGAGAAAAAATTCTTAATACAATGACATGAAAAGTATATTGTAAGATACTTTAGAGAAGCATATGATATAAGCAAAAACAAAAAGAGAAGAAAATACAATGCCATACAAAGTGTGTCATAATGTAAGGAAAGTACACATGGTTAGTAATTGAGTATTGATTCACAATAGGCAACTAAGAATCCTGCCTTCATTGCGATCAATACAAAATTTATTATTGTATGCATATCATAGTGTGATATAACTGTCTTCAACTTAGGTATCGTAAAGCATGCATATAGAATAGTACACATAAGTTGATAATATGGTTTAAAAATGTGTAAATAGAGGGAATATTGGTAGGATTTGTGGAAAATGTTGAGTAAGGTATTGAAAACCTTTTTAATATTGGTATGGATAATGAACACGGAATGATTGCAGTGTGGACAAAATAATAAAAATAGAGGATATATTAAAGTTTAGGGGCACACAAACCAAAGCCAACTCCAGGAACACTTTTATCAAGCTTTATTGCGTAGTCAGAAAACAAGCCAAAGGTCATTCACAGAGGATCAGTCCGATAAGCGAGGTACAGATGGATGAAGCAAAGGCAGGTCAAGAACAATCTGAAGTCAGGGCAGGCAGCAGGCAAGGGTAGTCAAAAACAATCCAATGTCAGGGCAGGCAGAGTTCAGGCAGAATCAGATATCAGACAGGGTCGCTATTGGTGATGACACAACAGAAGTCAAGAGGAGAAAACCCACACACATAGAGCGCACCCAAGCACACTGTTATACAGAAGCTTATAACTAGAAATGGTGTTCAGGACAGGTTCTCCTTAAATGGGCAGAGTGCTCAATGACCTTACACCACCTGGCGCCACATGATTGGAGGATTAACTGAACCCCCTGTGGCTGATTGGCCGCAGGGAATTCAAACTATGTCCTGCCCTGCAGCAAGGTAGCCAAGTGCTTCGCCCCCGGGGGGTACAAGAGGCATGCGTGGTAGCGCACCTCTTCCCACAGCACCCCTGGGACGCAATATACCTTGTACGCCCGCAGGATTGCTGAAAATGTGAACATCACTGTCCACGTCCATAGGATGCTAGGGATGCCGCCTGCCTGAACTGTAGTTCGGCCAGAACAGATCCCTCCGCTGGCAGTGAGAGACGTGCTGCTAGCAGGGCAGCAGCCTCCGCTACGCCGCCTGCTGCAGCGGCGTCTTCCTTGCTGCCTGGGATCCCCAAGGACGCCGCGGGAACGCTGGACAGGTAAGTACCTTGCACATTGCCAACCTTGTGGCTTCGCTGTGCATGGGCTGCATAACACATGTGTGCTGCTTTAGGCACGTACTGAACCTGGTGGTGCAGAAGTTCCTCCGCACGTAGCCAGGACTGCAGGACTTACTGAGACAGCCTCGCTCCATCTGCAGCCATGTACTCTTATCCCCTACTGTCGCCACGGCACTTAGCAAGATCCAGCGCCAACAGGCTTCCACCACATAGACTGATTTGTGACACTGTGACTAGATGGAACTCCATCCTGCACATCCTCCAGCGATTGTGTGAGCAAAAGCTAGGCATCCGCCATTACTTGGTCAACTTGGTGCATTGGAGGCAGCAGGGCCCTTGGTACAGCCACACAACTGAGCTATTTTACTAGTGACCAGTGGCTGCAGAAAGAGATGCTGTGCAAGGTACTGGCCCCCTTCGAGCAGGCCACAAACGTTGTGACTTGGGAGCAGTCAGGCTGGAACAATGTCATTCCCATCATTTTTCTGCTTGATAATACCCTGTGTTGCCTGATGGAAAGTGGCGGTGGGAGAGGAATGGAAGAAATGGGGAAGTAGGATAAGGGTGACATTACACTCCATAGCACACAGCCAGCATCAGGAGGACCAAGAAGGGACACTAGCCAGCATCATTATTTTCAAGAGGAGGAGAAGGAGGAAGATGGGTATGATGAGGATGATGATGAAGGAGACCATGTTGGGGCTGCTGGACAGGACCCGTCCAACCCGCATTTGTGCTGTCACGCTCCAGGCATTGTTCGGGTGATGGAACAACAGGAACTGCTGCAGCTTGAAGAGAAGGAGGTGGGTGATGAGGAGGAAGATGTTTCGGCGCCTACTGAGGGACAGGAGGAGGATGAGCCCAGAGTACCCCTCTTTCATATGTGTATCCACATGTTGCGATGCCCACGGAGGGACCCCCGCATTTCCAGCATCAAAAATCGGGATAATTACTGGTTGGCCATCCTTTTGGATCACCGCTACAAAGACAAAATGTCACAGTTTCTACCCAACCCGGCGCAAGAGAAAGAAAAGGTGACCCGCCTGATCAGAATACTATACGACCAGCTGTTTGAAGAGTTCAGCGCACCACATTCCACACAGGGAGCTGAGGCGATCATCGTATCCTTTTGTAGCGGAAACAGCAGCAGCAGCAGCAGTAGTGGCAGCTGGCCGGACACATTCAAAAGTGTAGGCCAAGGCAATGGGGGATTTTCTGGATGCCTGGCGAAACCTGATACGGCCACCTCAAACAAATAAAGGGGCATAACCATCGAGAACGGATGAAGCGCATGGTGCATGATTAAGTTGGCTATTTTCTGGCTGTTTGTGGTGGTGTTGACGACAGCAGTTATGAGGAGGATGCCTGTCCTGACAGTAATGACGCCATTAATTTTTGGGTCAACAGGCTTGAAAATGAACGAAAGATGGGTTTTAACAACTATCCCCACTGCAGATGTCACTGATTGACTGACACAAGGACTCACTAGGCCAACCAAGATGCCTCTGTGAACCCACACTGCTCCTGTGCTGAGGCTGCCTATCACCAAACACCTCAGCTGAGCCATCACTGGGTTGAATTTTTCACGCTAGTTATCGCAACGTCCAGGGGTGGCATTCATCACCAGTGTCATGACTGCCACTCTGCCAGCTAGCAATTTACTTATTTCTGCTGCTTCCGGTAGGCCAACAAACTGCAGATGAAAACCCGCAATACTGTCACACTGATAGGTACCATTGCCTTTGCCTAATTTTTCAGCTAGGATTTGTAAGATAGAGGGTTGGCATTCATGTCATCCACTTCATGATACAAACTAGCAATATCGTCTGCCTTTCTAACGCTTCAGGCACCACAGACCACAGCAACAGTGCTGGCGCACAAAACATCTTGGTCTGACCCTTCTAAGTTTAATCACAAATTTTCAATATTTGCATTACACACTTCGGGTTGGCATTGAGGATGCACTACACCCAGCTCTAGATGCTAGTTATCAATGCCGTCCACGCTCCATCTCAGGGTCCACCGTTTCTCCCTCCTGATGCTGTTGCTGCTGCCGCCTGTCAGTACTCCATTCACTATAATTGTATTACACACTTCTGAGTGTCATTGACGATGCACTACACCCAGCTCTAGATGTCAGTTACCAATGCAGTCCATGCTCCTTCTCAGGGTCCACCGCCTCCTCCTGATGCTGTTGCTGCTGCCGCCTGTCAGTACTCCATTCACTATAATTGTATTACACACTTCTGGGTGCCATTGACGATGCACTACACCCACCTCTAAATGCCAGTTACAAATGTGGTCCACACTCTGTCTCAGGGCCCACCGCCTCCTCCTGATGCTGTTGCGGCTGCCACCTGTCAGTACTCCATTCACTTTAATTGTATTACACACTTCAGGGTGTCATTGACAATGCACTACACCCAGCTCTAGATGTCAGTTACCAATGCGCTCCATGCTCTGTCTCAGGGCCCACCCCCTCCTCCTCCTGCTGTTGCTGCTGCCACTAGCCCAGTACTTCATTCACAATAATGGTATTACACACTTCTGGGTGTCATTGACGATGCACTACACCCAGCTCTAGATGCCAGTTAGCAATGCCGTCCACACTCCTTCTCAGGGCCCACCGCCTCCTCCTCCTGCTGTTGCTGTCTCCAGTCAGTACTCCATTCACCTAAATTGTATTACACACTTCAGGGTGGCATCGATGATGCACTACACCCAGCTCTAGATGCCAGTTACCAATGTGGTGTATGTTCCTTCTCAGGGCCCACTGCCTCCTCTTGCTGCTGTTGCTGCCGCCTTCCAGTACTCCATTAACTAAATTTGTACACTTCTGGGTGGTATTGACGATGCACTACACCCAGCTCTAGATGCCAGTTACCAATGCGGTCCCCACTCCTCCTCAGGGCCCTCTGCCTCCTCCTCCTGCTGTTGCTGCTGCCAACTGTCAGTACTCGATTCACAAAAATTGTGCACACTGGCGTATTCTCCTGGCAGTTATCAACTGAAATGATCACTCCCTCCGAACCGCGCATCTCCAAGCTTGCATTAAAAGTCATTGTTTTCCTAAAAAATCATTCCTTCTAATGGCACACATCTTTCACTTAGACCTAAATTAAAATGTTTGGGCTGTTCAAATGTTTTAAACATTTATATTAGCTGAGAAATAAGCATATTTCTAAATTATTTTTTAATATAATTATTATAAGTACATGTATAAATATCTATGATAAATATATAAATAGATAAATAATATAGTCTAAAAATCCGAAAAGAGATAAATATTTTTAAATATATATGTATTTTCATATGTTTATACTATATTTATATGTATTCAGATATAATTATATATATATATATATATATATATATATATATATATATATATATGTGTGTGTGTGTGTGTGTGTGAACGTTTCTTTCACATTTATATGCGTTTTTATGCACTTTTGCAAGTGATTGTAAGATTTTAAAGAAAGCTTACATTGAAAACAATGGGGTATTTTAAAAGTGTTTTTAGCAGGACTTTGGAATCTGGAAGCCCCCTTTAACAAAAAGACTCCCAGATCTCCACCAGCCCACCTTGGGGAATGAGTACACAGGTACAAATAAACCCCTTATTCATTTCTTGAAAGGGTTAAAATATGTGTAAAAAAATAAGACAAGGTTTTAATGTTAAAATATTTTATTTTATGTATGTGTTTAGTGTAACTTTTCTACTTTTACTTTTTGACGGGATATCCCACAATGACAGTATGATTCACAGCCCTAGAGGAGCTGTAGTATGTGTTAGAGATACAGAACACATGTCACAGCTCCTAAAGGGCTACAGGAGCAATCAGGGGAGCGGAGCTGTAAGCAAAGCAGAGCTTCCCTGATAAGGTAAGGGAAATCCTGATGACGCTTGAGCTGTTATCAGGGTTTCCTATTTCTCAGCCAATCACAGAGCACTAGAGGTGAATGGGGAGCCTTGTCCTCATTTAACCCCTAGTGCCCAGGGATCCCTCACTGTCAAGGAGATTCCCACCGCTGGGCTCATGTTATGAATGAAGCAGCTGTGGGAATCATCCTGACATTGTGGGATAACCTGTAAAAAAAAAAGTTTAGTTACACAAACACACACACATTAATTAAAATAATTTAAAGCCTTCAATTTTTTACACATATTTTAACCCTTTCAGGGAATGAGTAAGGGGTTTTATGTACCCCTGTACTCATTCCCCAGGGTGGGGTGGTGGAGATCTGGAAATCTCCCTATTAAAGGGGGCTTTCAGATTACAAAGTCCTACTAAAAACGCTTAATAAAGCCCCCATTGTTTTCAATAGAAGCTTTCATAAAAAGCCTAAAAATGCTTGTAAAAGCCTTCATTGAAGTCAATGTGAGCATTTTCAAGTGTTTTCTAGCGTTTTTGGTCAATTTCCTGCGTTTACTCTGTGTTTTCATTTAGCACATTGGAATGCATTGGGATTTCAAACATAGGCCTTAAAAGTCTCATGTTAAATGCTGGGGAAACAGTCCATGTGAACTAAGCCTAAGAAGTCAATGTTAATGCTATGTTATTGTGTTTGTGGCCATATTGTTTCATTTCAATAATATGTCTTAATTAACACCTTTAAATGTTTGTTCTGCATAAATATTTTCTAATCCAGTTTTCCACCCTTAATAGATCAAAGTTGCATTTTGATTTGCTAAGTATTTTTGGAATGCACTATTTTTGTGGGCTTACGCGCACTTGCGTGATAAACCAGGGCCATAGTTGGAGAAATTTGTAGAGCTTGCAGATTTTGTGCCACATACGTCGGAAGTACTGATGTTAATGGATCCCTGTTAAAGGTGGGTATCTGAGTTGGAATGAAAGTGACAATGAAGAGGGAAGGGGTGGATAGTTTGCTGGGGTGGCTGATGGAAGGCCAGTGGTAGTGGAAGGGTAATCAGAAGTACTTATGGGTGATTTAGGTAATGTGGATAGTTCTACTATGGAATCAGGAGGTTGGATTAGGTTAGTTGGTAGTAGAGCTAATTGTGTAGTGATTGTTGATATACTGATTGGATCTGGATTAGCTGTATATTTAGGGTCAAGAATAAGCTCATGGTGATCGCTTTTGTATCCTATTTTGCCTTTCACTAACAGTTCAGGGATGTGGGCAAGGGAGGTAGGGGTATGGTAGGAATAGGGAGAGGGGAACATGGAACTGGAACTTGTGGGTGGTTGTTAGGCTGGGGGATGGGTAGGGGGAGCGGAAGAAAGAGGAGGGGGAGGGGAAGGGGAAGTAGCTTGGTGTGATGTATTAGTTGGTGGAGGAGGTCTGGTGGTAGGTTGAGTAGTATTCCATTAAGCTTTTATTTATGAAAGACCATTTGTCTCCTTGAAGTTTTTTTTTCTGTTTTGTTGATTATGGAAGTGTTGAAATTCTCAAAAAGATTTTTCAAATCAAGAAATCTGTCTTGAAAGTTTGTAGTTTCAATTATTGATAGGTTTTGATTCTGAAGTGTTCAGAATCAACTTTACTGATGTCCATCTCATAATAAGAGATCAAGATCCTCATCAGTTCCTCCGAGCATCGATTAAGTGACTCTTCACAATTGTCTTTGATAACTTCGATGTTTTTAACAAACAGGAAAATTCGGGGAAATCTGTATCCGGAGACCGAACAGATTGCATTTTTTAATGATATATTTCTGAAAATACTTGATGTGCCAGGTTACGAAAGATTTTCTTTTCAAAAGCTGTTTAAATTTCAAGATAAGGGTATCTGTTTCAGGTTCTGTATGCTTGTCAGCTTGACATTTGTCCTCAATACTGGTCATAAAGTTGTCCCATTCAGGCCCTAAAATATCTGTTGTAACATCCCTGGACTACTAGCTCATATGGGAGTACCAGAATACAGAGCGGAAGACTGATGGCTTTTAATAGACAGTTCCACTCAAAGTTTAAAATCTGTTTTACTACATAATGGCAACTGCTATGCATAAATTCCAAATGGTCACTCAACAAAACTTACAGAAGAATAGGAAATATTAAAATTGTCTTACAAATGCTTTGCTATCATAAACAACATGGTCAAGATGTGTTGTTTAAAAAAAAGTTTACTTCCTACTTGGACAGCAAAGTGTATACACAAAGTACCCATGTTTCATCGGCTTGTGGAATAGTAGAGCAAAGCAGGATCACTGGAAAAAAGTGACATGGCCTCCAAGGGAAAACTTGAAAAAAGGTGCAGCGAACATCAATAACGAGCCAATGGTTGACAAAGAAAAAATCATTCTCTCTCCACTACACATAAAGTTGGGATTAATGAAGCAGCTCTGAACAAGGATGGTGATTGCTTCAAATACATTTGTAGATTCTTCTCTGGGAGAGTGGGCAGGTTGGGTGCAGTGACACAGCCCGCCCACTCTCCCATCGCAAGGTAAGAGCCTGCGATGGTAGAGTGGGCGGGCTATCACTGCACACAACCCGCCCACTCTCCCATTGCAGACTCAGATCTGCGATGGGAGAGTTATGCCATCATGATGTCATGTTCAGTGAGGTCATGATGGCATAACCCTGCCCACTCTCCTATCAACCTGGCCCCTCTGTCAAGTTTTATTTCACAATGTGGCCCCTGACTAAAAAAGTTTGCCCACCCCTGGCATAACAGGAAATCATACAAACTGGGTTTTTCAATGACATCTTTGTGATTAGTTCTGTAAATATACTGAATATAGAATATATTGACCTTAAGTATTTAAAAAATTTAGTTTTGTGTACGTCGGCATATTTAGTTTAATTTTGCTTAATTTTCATGTTTCATTAGTTTTCAATAAGGTTATTATTGAGGTCATTATTTCAAAATCTATGAAAATGTGGAATAGGCTCTCTGACGAAGTAGTTTTAACAAGTACTATACATTGATTAAAGAAAAAGCTAGATACTTTTCTAGAAGTACAAAATTTAACTGGGTATTAAGGTTTTTTAAAGTAAGGCAACCGAGACTGTTCATCCAGGGTGCATGGAATTGGTTCAAGTTATAATGAAGGAATGCCTGTTGGAGCAAATTGAACCAGGCTTTATAAGGATTTTTTTGCCTTTTTCTGGATAAACTATGTGTATAGGGCTTTATCTGGGATATGTTTATTTCACTAGTTGTTGAATGTATGTCTTTTTTCAACATACCTATGTGAGGTCACCTATACAAAATTGATGTTAAAGCAGAAATAGCTCTTTCAACATTACATTTATCCAAAACACACTAGCAAATCCCATGGATAAAAAAAGAAAATGGAGAATAATAGCCTGGCCTAGTTAAGTCTATCATTTCAATCATGATAAAATGTTGGGGGATTTAAAATGGAGCGCTCATGCAAAGAAACACTCAAATATCAAAATTTTATTGCAAAATGCTTATTCTGGGTTATTTCTAGAAGAAGCAAAACCAGCTTCTGAGGTTGAGTGTACATACTTTTTTTTTGCACAGGACACAATGTGCATTAATTGATAATTTTGTTAATCAAACTTATGACAAAGAAAGTCTCAGACATTTGAACACCAAACTGTTTGCCTCTTCAAATATGTTAGAAAAGCAAACATTTTCCATAAATTTACTAAATGTTTCACTTTACTATACAAATTACCCAATATCAATTGCGGAAAAAAATATTGAGCAGGGAGATCAGTTTTCCTGTTTAAATGCCTTGAAAAAGTAAGCTGTTACCATAACTGCACTTTTCACTTCAAATCAAATCAAATAGCCTGATTTAATACAGCTCTCCAAGCCTGGAAAAGATACACTTTTATCAGTGAACCTGGGTGATCCAGCAAACCTGTAATGGATCTGGTCCAGGATTTAAAAACCTGTCTGCATCGCTATGTGGAATGTGTAACATACCGGTCCTTTTTTCCCGTACTTACCCTTTTCTGTTTTGTCTTGATTGGTTAATGTACTGTTTTTGTTGTTAAATATGTTTTTCAAAAATAAAAAAATGTTATAAAAAAATAATAAAACCTGTCTGCAAACATCTTGTTCTTTCCACGTTCCACCAACTAACCAAGTAAGAAAAAACAACATTACATTTTTTTATTTAAACCTTCCAACCTATTCAAACTGGAACATATAAAACTGATACATTCTTTATAACCTTTCAGGTATAAATAAAACTGTGGATCCTGTTCCCTTTTGCCACTTAAACTTTGGAAAGATTTTTCCTACTCTTTTAGGGAAATTTAATCTCTGTAAGTATTTCTAATTCAAATTATATCTTTAACTGGATAAATTACTTTTTATTATCAAATAACCATCATTGATCGTTTGCCCATATTAGAATCTTTCTGAATGTACGGATATTTTTCAGGATCATACATTGAGGGAAACCGCTCCTAACCAATAATTCCAACTATTTTACCAAGTCATTTTTACCAGACCTCTGTATTAGTATTATCAATATACACGACACCACCATATTAAGCCTAATTAATAATTATTTGACTAATATATGGCTTAGTTATTTTCTAATTTAAACTGTTTACCCAGTTCAGGCACAACATTTCAATGAGAAAATACAGCCTTGCCTCAACCTAGCAAAAAAGTATTCTTCCCTCTTCCTTTCCCTAGGTTTTCATACTGACATCAAGTAACCTCGCCTATTTATTCTTTTCATTATCATCATACACCTTACCTTAATCACGATAAAAGAGTTTACTATAACATATAGTATTCATTTTTGCATATACATTCATATTTACATATTTTGTAATTACATGAATATACATTTATATCATACTTCAATTATTTTTTATATATTTACATTGTCCCCAGATCAGCAGCACTGCTGATCTGGTACTTGTTGTCTTCCTGATAGTGTCTGATTAACAGCGGCTGTTCCCACCTTGCTCTAGCTCCTCTGCTGGCTCTGGACTTAGGGGCGTTGCTGAGTCCTTCCTGCTAATTGATTCTCATCTGTCCTCCTAGTCCCCACCCAGCTAGCCTATCAGTCTCCCTATATCGGCTGGGCTCAGTCAGACACTTATTGCCTCAGCAATAGGTGTTACTACCTGAGGTTCCTGTGAGCATTCGGACTCCAGTCTTGTTTTCCTGTTTCTGACCTTGGCTTGTCCTGACCGTGCCTGTTCTCTGCCTGCCCTGACCGGGTCCTGTTTCGGTTTTTGAATCTGCCTGTCGATTTGGCCCCTTGCCTTCGGTTATTTGCTGTCAGCTGCTACCTGCACGGGTGAGTCTGAGGGCCGCAACCTGGGTGCCGTTCGCAGCAAAACCCAACACCCCTTGAAGGTGCTCTGGTGAACAACGGGCAGAACCTTAGACTCCTCGCCCTTGATATCCACCTCCTGTTCAAGTGTCTTAATCCTGACATACATACTTTGTAATTATGATTATATGAATATGCATGTATATCATAATGTAACTATTTCCTATTATGATGTAGTTAGTGTGAGTCTCTATGTCCCCTGATGAAGCCAATGTGCGAAACGCATCAGAAAACGAGATTTATATCACTGCTATGAGACTTTGACATGTAAAGATTGCCATTGCTATCTATAACTGGGCTGTTTCGTGCTACCAAACAAGCCCACCACGTGTGTTTTTTCCTGTTTAGTTTTGATATTTGAATTAAAACTACTGTTTATAACTTAAAGTTTCTTTCTTTATATTGTACAAATATATCGTTAAATTTATATTTACAGTTAGGTCCATAAATATTTGGACAGAGACAACTTTTTTTCTAATTTTGGTTTAGTTTCTCACATTTTTATGAAACCTTTTTGTTCAAGCCACTGAATTAAAGCTGAAAGTCTGCAGTATCTGAGTTGTTTCATTTAAAATTAATTGTGGTAATGTACAGAATCCAAATTAGAAAAAAGTTTTCTCTATCCAAATAATTGTGGGCCTAACTGTGTATGTGGCTTGGACTGGGAGACAATATTGTCTTCAAAGAACACAGAGCACAAAATGGGAATGTTTCAAGTCTGTTCTACCATATCAAACTGAAAAATATATTTCAATGCGTAATAGGTTCAAGAGGTTAAAATTAAAACCTATTTGGTTCACAGCTGATGTTAATAAAGCCATAAGGAACAAAAAAAAGGCATTCCAAAAATTTAAAAATTAAGGATCACCTTTATCGTTTGAAAACTATAAAGAATATAATAAAAGATGTAAAAAGGACATAAAATGTGCAAAACTTCAAAATGAAAGACAGATTGCAAAGGAAAGTAAGGCAAACCCCCCCAAATTTTTTTAAATATATTAATAGCAAAAAGATCAGATCTGAGCATTTGGGCCCCTCAAGGATGTCCCCGGGTTGGTAGCTGGGGATAAAGAAAAGGCGGATTTACTAAACACTAAAGTCCAAATTCATAATAGTAATGTAACTGCCTTAAATGAGTCACAATGGCTCAGAATTGATAGGATTGAGAAACAGTTGGGCAAAATTAGGGTTGCCTAGGCACCAGGACCCGATGGGTTACACCCACATGTCCTCAAAGAGCTGAGCTCAGTTATTTCAAAGCTATTATTTCTAATTTTTAGACTCTTTAGTCACTGGCATAGTACCGATGGATTGGCGTAAGGCCAATGTGGTTCCTATCTTCAAAAAGGGAGCAAAGTCATTACCAGGTAACTACAGACCAGTTAGTTTAACGTCCATAGTTGGAAAGGTCCTGGAGAGTTTGATAAAGAACCACATAGAGGGGTTTCTGCTAAAAAATAACACTATAAGTGATAGTCAGCATGGCATCAATAAAGACCAAAGTTGTCAAACAAATTTACTCTCTTTTTATGAGGAAGTAAGTAAACAGGTAGACAGTGGAATAGCAGTTGATATAGTGTACTTGGACTTTGCTAAAGCATTTGTCACTGTACCCCACAGACGGTTAATATGCAAGTTAGGGTCAATAGGTTTAGAAAAGCCAATCTGTAACTGGATAGAGAACTGGCTTAAAGACCACATCCAGAGAGTTGTAATTAATAATTCATACTCTGATAAGTCTAAGGTTATTAGTGGTGTACCCCAGGGTTCAGTGTTGGGACCTTTATTGTTTAACATCTTCATAAATGATATAGAGTTTGGGATTAAAAGTACCATTTCTGTGTTTTCAAATGACACCAAGCTATGTAATGGAATTAGGTCCATACAGGATGTCTATTATCTACGAGGAGACTTGGATGTACTGTTTGATTGAGTAGCCAAGTGGCAAATGACATTTATTATAGATAAATGTAAAGGTATGCACTTGGGGGCTAACAACATGCATGCTTCATACTGTCTAGGGGGAATACATTTGGGGGAGTCAGAAATGGAAAAGGATCTGGGGGTTCTGGTAGACTTAATAACAGCATGCAATGCCAAGCTACAATATCTAAAGCTAGCAAAGTACTTTCTTGTATTAAAAGAGGAATATACTGCAGAGATGGAGACATATTCCTGCCCCTGTACAAAGCATTGGTCAGACTACATCTGGAATATGCAGTCCAGTTTTGGGCACCAGTTCACAAAAAGGACATTGTGGAATTGGGGAGAGTGCAGAGAAGGGCAACTAAACTAATAAAAGGAATGGAGGAGCTCAGCTATGAGGAGAGATTAGCTGAACTGAATCTATTCTCCTTTGAGGAGACGGTTAAGGGGGGATATGATAACCCTATATAAATATATTAATGGTCCATATAGAGAACTTCTTCCCAATTATTCACTTTGGGATCATTACAAAGAACAAGAGGGCACTCTTTGCGTCTGGAAGAAAAGAAGTTTAAGCTCCGGATAAGGAAGGGATTCTTAATTGTAAGGTCTGTGAAAATGTGGAATCAGCTCCCTCAGGAAGTAGTTTCAGCAACTACTATAGATTAATTTAGGAAAAAGCTAGATGCTTTTCTAGATGCACAGAATATAAATGGGTATTAAGAATTTAAAAATAACAGTGACTGATGATCCAGAGAACATTTGGTTGCCTCATGGAATCAGGAAGGAATTTCTTTCCTGTTAAAGCAAATTGTACCAGGGTTTTTTTTGTCTTCCTCTGGACCAACTATGTCTTATAGGGTTTTATATCTGGGATATGTTTATTTCCCTAGTGGTTGAACTTGATGGACTTATGTCTTTTTTCAACCTAACCTACTATGTATCTATGTATATATATAAATATATTATACTCCTCATCCAGACAGGCAGAAATATTGTGGACTTCACTTTTCACCTAGTAACTACAACTTTCTTTATAAAATGCATTACATTATAGTCTGTGGTTTGTCACATTTCTTTTTCAAATTTAGTTCATTAAAATATATATCTCCCAGCTTTTGTGTTTGGTCATAGAAGAGCAGTTTATTAAAGTCATTTCTGTACTTTATTTGAATTAAACAGTGAGTCAGAGTAGAAAAGCAATGCTGAAAAAAAAAATTTGTGGGAAGAAAGTCATACTTCTTGACAGGTAGCTATAATTGAGCATGATTTACCGGAAGACTTAAGGTGAAATAAAAGTGCTAATTTCTGTTCAATTATTCTTTTGAGTTTTTATGTCATTGCCTGTGAACAGACATTAGGAGTATATTTATCCAATAAAAATAGTTGTGCAAAACTTTGTTGGCATGTTGACCATGTACATGACATTTATTTATGAAGCAACCTAACAGTTAAACATATTTATTAACCCATTAATTTAGGCAATGGGAAACATTGGAAATACACATAATTCACTGGTAATTTTGTTGTATAGCAACACAGACTGGGTGACAGTGAGAGAGAAACCTGAAGCTTGTTAAGTGTACTGCTTTCAAATGTGTTAATAAGGAACATAACAGGAAAAGAATATACAATGTCAGTTGGCAGTGCCGTGTGAGGAGACTGTGATCATTTTAAGACTAGATGAATAAAAATACAAACCATCAATGTAAACCCACTGCCTTGTATTTTATATGTGAAATAAGCTGTTAAAGGAGTTAAACTTCTGACAGGCTTGTTATGTTTAAATTATATGAAAATATAAGTGAAAACATTAGGGTACAGAATGACACAAACATCAATATTAAACATCACAGTGGTTTTAACCTGTAGCCCTCATCCTGTAGTAGGAGCCTGTGCAGAAATGTTTTTGGGGCAGATGCTCCTGTTGGCTAAAGAGAGGGCCCTCATGCAGTGGTACACTTTGCAGCCCCTATGTCTGCTTTTGCCTCAATACCTAATACAAGTGTTTTTGCTACTGTGATTGAGTTGTTTGATCAAGGAAATGTGTAGGTTGTGTTTGGTCAGTCAAGGGCCTGAATATTTATGTAAATGTGATATTTTAGTTTTTTTTTAATAAACTCACAAAATGTTCTAAATTTCTGTTTCTGTTTCACTTTGTCATTATGAAAAAATATATTTAAATAATTGTAGCATCAGGCTGCGAAATAACAAAATTAAAGAGTGAAGGGGGTCAATTTCTTTCCCTTTTGGCAAAAGGGCTCCTTCTGCTAGAGCAGCCAAGAGTCATGTGAGCAATCATTTTATAATAAGGAGGACCGGATTTTCGAAAATTCCAATTTTTTTTATACTCACCTCCACACACAGGCCAGCCTTCCTCTCGCAGCACCGCGGACATCTGGCACAGTTCCAGGGAGCAGGCAGCAGGGGCCTCTCAACGCGTATTTAGTGTAGCAAGCAGCCCTAACAGCTGTTTCTGCAGAACAGCGCCATCAAAACATTAGTGGCCAAACAGTGTACTGCAGTCCCTGTATTGAAAATGCGATCTAAAATTCATGCCGGGAAACTGAAAGAACCGGATTATCGATGGACGAATTTTCGATAGTCAACCTGTATTTGTGTTGTTTATGATCACTCAAAATATTTTTTCCACTCACACTGAGATTATATTGTATACCTTCATTGGCATATGTATTCTAAAAGATGTATGATTTAGTATTTGCACATATTAGTTAAAGTTAGAGTTTTCAGTGTTTGCACATATCAGTGTACAGTGGTACCTTGGTATAAGTCCTTAATCCGTTCCAGATCCTTGGACTTATACCAAACAGGACTTAAATCAAACAAATTTTTCCCATAAGAAATAAAAGGAAACATATTAATCCGTTACCATGAAGAAAAAAAATCGTATTGTTATTGGCATATTATACCTTGATGGGGTTATATAGAATAATTTAAACACTGCTTAATACTAAAATACATAAATACAAAAGCAATTAGATGAAATAAATGAAAATTTAACCTCACTTTACCTTGCTGAGAAGAGTCAAGTGCCTACTAGGATGGTGCTGAGAAGGGAGGAGGAGGAGATGTTATGTAATTTACAGAGAGTTATAGCGTGGGTTATTCACTGAATGGTGGCAACTTACGCTCGTGGGCAGTTGTGGCTTTGTCTCGAGAGGTAATTAAGGGTAGCGCGTAGTGTTGTGACTCATTTTGACCCATACAAGTTCTAGCCAAAGGTTGTATACTAAGCAAAGGTTGTATACCAGCAGGATTTTTCGTGTCCAAACAGGATTTATACCAAGTTGGACTTATTCCAAAGCAGACTTATACCGAGGTACCACTGTATTTATTTTCACTCTGTGCTGTATCTTTTTGTGAATATATGGTAACAGATAACTATATACTTGACATACACGATTGTTCATAACAATATTATTGAAAAAAGATTTCTCTATACATTTTACCATAGATGCTTGATATCATCATCATTACCACAGTTAATTCTGCTACTAATTGGTTTGTATGAAACTCCTGAAGAAGCAGACCAGATCTGCGAAACGTGTATATTATTTCTTACCAATACTTACCTTGTTGCAGAAGGATTTTATCTGAAAAAAAATTTACTGACCGTGTTTGGTCAGTTATCTCAATTTATTGAGTGGTAGAGGATATATGTTTAGTGTACATTACTGGCCCCTTTACCATGTTTAAATGTATGTTTACACCATTTTTTATATGAATTTTATATGTGTTTAAATGTTAAATAGAAAGTAAAGAAGTTATTTTAGTTTATTCTACTCCAGGGTGTCTATGCTCTAAGTACAGAATCAAACTCTCCCTCTTTTTTTACTAATACTAGGGATGTGGTACTTAACAACATGTGTAATTATATAAGGGGGTTCCCATAATCTTTATTTATTCCAGTACATGTGCTCCTCAGTGCACTACAACACACAGTAAATGCACTGCCATTATTATGGTGTTAAATGCTCTTTTTTGTTTTTGGTCCATTACTGTAAAAGGCCTGATTTAATAAATATCTCTAGCCTAGAGAAGATAGACTATCATGGGGGACCCTGGGTGATTCAGCAAACCTGGAATTGGTTTCTTAAAAATCATTTGCTTTTTTTGCCAAATGTTTTCAACCCTGGACTAGATTTATTACAGGTTTTCTGGATCACTCAGGTTCTTCTGTAATAGTCTATCTTCTCCAGTCTTGGAGAGCTTTAATAAATCATGATCATTGTGTGGTAATGCAATGCACAGTAAGATAGAAGTGTGGTCAGGCCCTTCAGATAACAAGTCTTTACTGGTTCCGTATATGTGTTGCATACAACATACTAGGAACATTTTAGCATAAAATACAATTAAGTTAAATTTCATCTTATAAGGTCTTATTCATTTATTCTTCACTCATTCCCAGTGGATGATTTTGGACAACGTTTAAGTATCTCCTAAATAATACTGATTATGATTTTTTTTTATTTCCTCAAGTGATGTACTTGATTTAATATATATTGTACAAATTTGGATAGATACACCTGCACAAGAAAATTGTTTTTACATAACACGAATTGCTTGCTCCCCAGAGAGAACACAATAATATGCATTCTAAAAATAAGTACAATAATGAACCTTTTTTTAGAAATTCAATCAATGCTGTATAAATGTGAACTCTACATTCAATTGAAATGACTTGTTGGTTTATAAATAGCTTTGAACTGCATTTATGTAATGATCAAGAACAATTAACAAGTGTCAAAGGACTTGCAAGTGCTAAAAAAAAAGCATTTGCGATAAATGCCTTCTCTACAATTATTCTTGTACATTACAGTATTTTACCATTTGTAATTAGTGTCAGTATTTTAGTTATGGCAGAAATTTTACATAAAAATTATAGTCTAAGGATTTAGAAACGGAACACAATGGAAAGGGAAGCTTTTGCTTTTGTGTAGTTTGTTAAAACAAGGACTGCAAATTAAATTGGTGTATTAAGTTATATTATTAAAGGAAGGTGCAATGAAGTTAAAAAATGTATGTTTTTTTTATTCGTATCATATGCTTGATATAAAAAAGCTTTATTTTTAGCTTATAACTTATCAGTATATTAATGATACATGTAACGGCATAATTGTTGGCAAATTTGTCAACAACAAGAAATCAGGATTGATCCTTCATTTTAGGGAAGATCAGTTCTGATTTAATTCATGCTGATATTTACACCTTCCTGACCTCACTCCTCTCCTATTAGGGTATTTTTTCCAAAATGAGGAGCCTTGTAAATATTATTTTTCTTTCGCAATTATTATTTTGTAGTGTCTAAGTAAAGTGTATTACTTCATACCAAGACTTACTGTGAGTCAGTTCCTCCATGGCCTGATTTATTAAAGATCTCCAAGACTGGTGAAGATGGCTCTCAATGACTGGAGACTATCATGGATGAACCTGGGAGATCCAGAAAACCTAGAACAGATTTGGTCCAGGATTAAACACATTGGCAGAATAATAGGAAATTATTTTATGAAATCCTTTCAAGGTTTGCTGCACATCCCAGTTTCACCCATGGTAGTCTTCTCCAGTCTTAGGATTTTCAATAAATCAGGGCCATAGTGTTTAAAATGGAAATAACTGTCTGCTGGGTTAAATGATGCTAAAATGATTAGCATATTCTGGTAATGCAGTAAAGACATGTAGTAGGTGCCTTATGGTAACTTGTCTTCCAGACAAGATCATATAAATGTAATCAACCGTTATACATACATACATTAGGTACATACATAATATACTTTTATACGTATATGCTGCAATTCCAAAGCAAATCCCATTAAATCATATCATTCTTTTATAACCTATGACCAAGTGAGCATTAAGCAAGGTTGACCTGTAACACACATAACCTAAAATATATCATTGTAATATTTTGCATATTGGTAAGTGCTAACTAAGCCTGAGAATAACCCATTGTTGACAAATTAAGTTGATAATGATACTATTAAGTATAAACATATGAATAATGGGTGAAACACAAGTATAAAACAATTTTGAATAGATAATACACCTTTTATGTTTTTTATATATTTTTTATATGATCGTAGTGACTGTTTTCTAATTAGATCACTTTGATGCACCTAACAAAATCCTAAAGAGATCTTAAAATTTCCCATAGTATTATATTCCAGAACATCCCATGCATTTTATCTCCCTGTAATTAATAATATTAATTTGATATGTCACAGGCCTACAACTGCTGCTGGATGCCCCCCTGTCTTGGATGCCATATCAGTAGCCCACATAGTACCTGACAGCTCTAAGGGTGTTCCATTGTAGTAGTATTCCACACTGCTGGGTAGTGGAATAACAAGATATATCTTGAAAAGTCAGGGACAAGAATCAAGAAATGCAGGTAGATGTGTTTCTGTCTCAGAAAATTAACTGGATTACTCTTGATTGAGGAGCAGTGCAGCATTGTTGCAGCACCAATGCAGAAAACCAAATTAGTTGAACTTCACTGGCAGAATTACCAGGTATTTGAGGGAGTCTGCAAAAGCACTAAGAACAAAATGCAGAAACGCTTAGATTTTTTTTTTATACCCCCCATACATTCTTGGAACGCTATAATTGTACACAGGATACTTATTAGGATGAGCTTTAATATAAATGTAAATGCATCAAAGGTACCGTACATTATTCACATTATCAAGTATTTTCCCAATTTAGGTACCAAAATAAATAAGATTCTCTCATTTCAAGTATCTAAGTTTATTTGGCATGTAAAGAACTGCAGAATTAGTAAACTTATATTTATTTTATATATATTTTTGATAAACTCTCAAACAAATCAGGATCAATCATGTTTGTCAATTTTTACAGTGGTTGTAAACGTAAATGGCTTTGATATGACAAACATTTACGTTTAACATATTCCCGTCCCTACATCCAGGACACATTCTACAACTTTGGCTATTATTCACCATTTCCAAAAGACTTTATTTTAAAAATGCTCCTTTCAGAGCCATCCATAGTAACCCTCACTTTGCTACAGAGCCACCTGTTCCTAACAGTGCTTCAAAGACCCCCACACTGGCCATAAACCTCATCTAGAGCCCCCATCACCCACAATGGCTCTTATTATACTCACATAAGTATTTGGCAAATTAAACAGTAGGTACTGACCAGTGAAGAATTACTTTGATGCTGTTGGGCAACCTAACCATAGATTTATGTGAACTAAGAATGCAAAAATTTGATAAAAAGATCTATATGTGTAAAGCAGTGTACAGAGAGTACAGGCATATCACTGTTTCTTTTGCATGGTACAGGACATTGACCAGAGTCTGTAGCTCTCCTCAGACTGTGTCTATCTGTCCCATACTGGTATTATTCATCCAATAAATTATGACATAGACAAGTAAATATTTGTTATTTTGCACAGAGAAGTAGAGACTGACCAAAAAAGGATTATTTTGATGTAACTGGCCATCCCTAATATTTATTCCAATATGAGTGAACAAAGAATACCTGTTTTTAATGCAATTTTGCTACAAGTTTGTAAAGGTGTATAACAGTGTGCAGGGATATACCTAATTTTTCAGTGTTAAACATAGTGACATTCCTCATTTGTGCTGTATGTAACCTATTTTGAATTTGTCCAGTTCTCCTGCAGAATGTAAATTGCATTTGAAGAAGCTCAATTTTCTTTTTTCCAGGGTCCTAAACTCTAGCAAATGAAAATAATTACAATAAGGCTGACAAATATAAAACTCAATATAAGATTATGATGTTATTAAAAAGATAAGGTGAGATTGTCATTTGGTGTTTTCCTTTCTGAATGTTTCATCTGCCCAAAATTTTAACATCTTATGATATGTAGTTTCCTATTCTTTCCTCACAGATAAAATGTTGAATTGTGTACTCAATGCTGCCATGTTGCACTACATAACTTGCCAATTAACATGACAGCATTGCCAGGGGAACTTTTTCTTGCTTTCTGCAGCTTGAATTAAAGTTCAACTATCTAAGCCATATTATAAGTATGAGGAAGTGCTAAACAAATCAACTGTTGCATTCCAAGATAAATTCATTTATTGTACAATGAAGTATTGACAACCCTAATTAGCTGGTCAGATCCCATAAAATAAAATTAGTTTCTAGAAGACCACAGTTCTCAATCACTTCCCTGTAATTGTAATCACTTTCTTGCCAAATGTAAGTAATTCATTAGCTGTTAGCATTTTTTTTTTTATAACTCCTATTACAGAAAACTTTAGGTGTTTTTTGTGTATGTGTGTTCTGTTTCTCCTAGTCTCTGTTTAGCATAGTGTAAATAAAAGTACATAGAACAAGGATTACTGGAATTTTGGGAATATACCTGTTGACACACCTACCTCTTCCTCACTAAAGCACAGGCATCTCTCTCCTGAGCATGTTGGCGGTTCTAACCTTGGGCATGCCTACTCCTCCAAGTATAATCAGTTTCACCCATCCTGTTGGCCATTCAGGAAATAGCCTCTTAATCATGCTTGGCTATTTAGCTAGCTCAGACACAGCATTCAGCGTTCGTCCAACGAGTCTCCACTAGTGCCAAGCCCCGTAATTCTGCTGAGCATTTCCTCTAAACCTGTTGGTTTTTTGCTGTCAGTGCTTTACCTGTCTAGCTTCATACTCACAAATGGTTAACATGCAAGTTAGGGTCAATAGGTTTGGAAAAATCAATCTGTAAATGGATAGAGAACTTAAAGACCGAATCCAGAGAGTTGTAATTCATACTCTGAATAGTCTAAGGTTATTAGTGGTGTACCCCAGGGTTCAGTGTTGGGACCTTTACGGATAAACATCTTTATAAATGATATAGAGTTTGACATTAAAAGTACCATTTCTGTGTTTGCAGATGACATCAAATTACGTAATGGAAATAAGTCCATACAGGATGTCTATAATCTACAAGCAGACCTGGATGTACAGTGATCCCTCGTTTTTCGCGGTTAATGGGGACCAGAACCTTCCGCGAAAGCTGAAAAACCGCGAAGTAGGATTTGCCCCTAGGAATTTTCGTGTATGCGGGTACAAGATTGTTTTAAATATGTAAACAGTATTTATACTTTACAAGTTATCGCCAACACAACACTAAAATACAGTATGCGAGACAGTCAACATCATGGACAAGACTGGCGAGATACAACAAGAGAAGATGCTAGGTGAGGCTGCGATGATGCACAGACAATCAACTCACAGGGATAAATCCACTCGTACTCTCATTGGTGGATGTCGCACCGGAAACCAATCACGCGCCTTTATGATAGCCCGTGGTATGTACTCTGAGTCAACTCATCTCCTTGTTTGACATGCAGGGATCCTTCTCTCTCGTGCATCAACATGAAACAACGCTCCTTTCCGCAATGTGGCTGCCGACATGATTGTATTTTTTCATTTTTATTTTTTGATGAATATTTTGGAAAAATGCGCGAAGTGGCGAGGGAACACTGTACTGTTTGATTAGGCAGCCAAGTGGCAAATGGCATTTAATATAGATAAATGTAAAGTTATGCACTTAAGGGCTAACAACATACATGATTCATACTGTCTAGGGGTAATACATTTGGGG
Source organism: Pyxicephalus adspersus (assembly GCF_032062135.1). Taxonomy (NCBI): domain Eukaryota; kingdom Metazoa; phylum Chordata; class Amphibia; order Anura; family Pyxicephalidae; genus Pyxicephalus; species Pyxicephalus adspersus. The sequence goes on from NC_092862.1 coordinate 91,962,599, forward strand.
GAGTCAGAAATGGAAAAGGATCTGGGGGTTCTGGTGGATCATAGACTTAATAACAGCATGCAATACCAAGCTGCAATATCTGCAGAGATGAAGACAAAATCCAGCCCCTGTACAAAGCATTGGTCAGGCCACATCTGGAATATGCAGTCCAGTTTTGGGCACCAGTTCACAAAAAGGACACTGTGGAATTGGAGATAGTGCGGAGAAGGGCAACTAAATTAAAAAAAAAAAGGTATGGAGGAGCTCAGCTATGAGGAGAGATTAGCTGAACTGAATCTATTCTCCCTTGAAAAGAGACGGTTAAGGGGGGATATGGTCACCCTGTATAAATATATAAATGGTCCATATAGTGAACTCTATTCCAAATTATTCACTTTGAGATCAATACAAAGAACAATAGGGCACTCCTTGCGTCTGGAAGAAAAGAAGTTTAAGCTCCTGATAAGGAAGGGATTCTTCACTCTAAGGTCAGTGAAAATGTGGAATCGGCTCCCTCAGGAAGTAGTTTCAGCAACTACTATAGATTGCTTTAAGAAAAAGATGGATGCTTTTCTAGAAGCACAGAATCTAACTGTGTATTAAGGATTTAAAGTAAGGATAACGTAGACGGTTGATCCAGGAAACATCCGATTGCCTCATGGAATCAGAAAGGAATTTTTTTCCCCTGTTGAAGCAAATTGTACCAGGGATTTTTTGCCTTCCTCTGGACCCACTATGTCTTATTGGGTTTTATATCTGGGATATGTTTTTTCCCCAGTGGTTCAACTTGATGGACTTAGGTCTTTTTTCAACCTAACCTACTATGTAACTACCGTGTTTCCCCGAAAATAAGACCTACCCCGAAAGTAAGACCTAGCACTATTTTGTAAACCTGCCCTAATAAAAGACCTACCCCGAAAAAAAGACCTAGGAGAAAAAGAAAATAAAAGCATACATACCGGTAAATTTAAAAAGTACTCACCGAGACAGCTCCAGATATCTGATCCTGCGTGTGTGTCCTTTATGCTGGCTGCAGCGTGTGTGTCTTTGATGCTGGCTGGATCAGAAGGGGACAATCAATGGAACATGAGTGATCATGAGTGACTTTCAACAATAAATGTGTACTGTAGTCTTCTTCATGGAAAAATAGACATCCCCTGAAAATAAGACCTAGTGTGTTTTTGGGAAAAAAAAATATAAGACAGTGTCTTATTTTCGGGGAAACACGGTATGTAGCTCCTGTGTTAATCCCTTGTTCCTCAGTCTGTTGTTTCCCAGGCAATTCCCTTGTGCTGTTCCAGTATTCCTCTCTGTCTGTGGATATTCCTGTGTCACCTGTGCCTCCTGTTGCTTCCAGTGTTTCCTGTGTTCTCTGTGTCTGCAGTGGCCCCTATGTCATTGGTGCCTATTTCCTGGATCCCTGGTATTTGACCCCTGACTTGTGACCTGACCTCTCTTGCTTGCTGCCTGCCTTGACCTCAGCCTTCCATGACAATTCTTTAGCTTTGTGATTTGGTGCCGTGTATCTTCCTGCACACCCTGGTTTTCCCAAGGACCGCAACCTGACAGTAACAAGAAGGGCAACATCCTCACCACCAGAGGCTCTGTAGAAAACCTGGTTGCTGCTTAGACTCTGTGCCTTCGCCTTTCTCAAGGCTCAAACCACTTTTTTGCAAATTGTAGTGTCCCCTAGTGGCCCTCTCTCCCCAAACGTGACAGCAAGAGGAAGAATTGGCAAAGAGGGGCAGCATTTGAGCAGCATGAGAAGAGGTAGATGAGCCGAGTGGCAGAATAAAAAAAAATGTGTTATTAGCTTATTTTAAAAACTTATAATACAAGAAAGAACTGAGCATCAAAATGTAAGGAACAAAGAAGTAAGAAAAGAATGAAAAAAAAAAAAAGAAACATCAATAGCTAAAGTGCAATGCAATTCACCCTAATAAAGTAACACAGTAAAGTAGTAAAGTAAAACTAGACCAAAAATACAACTGAAGAAAGAAAGGGACAAAAAACATCAAAATAGATCAAGAATGGGAGTAAAGGAAGAACAAGGGAAGAAGAGTGGAGAATATGGTGCATCACAGTCGACTAATGCAATTAACTTCCTGGGTAGTTCATTTGTGTCCAGATTTATATGCCTAAAAGGGGTACATTGTTTTTCTTGAAAATTTATTTTACAGTATAATATGAGTATAATAAAGTTTGAAAAACTAAATCATGACCAAATAATACATTATAAATATAATATATATAATAATACATTATAAATGTTAATAATAAATTTAAAAAAAATGTATTATTAAAGTTTGACATGATTTTGTGTTTTTCCAACTTTGTTATACTCATACTATTATATTATACTGTAAAATAAAATTTCATGAAAGATATCGTACCACTTTTAGAAATAAAAATTCAGTGTATTGCATTCAATACAATTATTGAAAAAATTCCCGCTGCCCCCCCCAGCGGCAGCTGTACTCACCGGCATCACCAGGAACTCCCAGTGAACGTCAGCGCAGTTACTAGGGGACAAATCGAGAGAGAGGATGCAGCCCAGGGATTGAAGGAGCCTAGAGGACGCTGAAGGACGCAGATGGGACCAGGTAAGTGTTTGTTTTTTACTTTTTTTAACTTGGCATTACCGCTTTCAGTGTGTTTTTTTTACCCAGAGTCACACTCGGCGTTACCGCTGGGGAGGTTAATAGATATAAATTTAGATTTAAATTTAAAGTCTAAAATTAAAATTTCTTAATCCAATTGTATAACAGCTGTTCCAGTTTTGGAGCTAAAAAGGTGAATGTATGGCAATGTGGAGAGTTTCCAGAAAGGCTAGCAGGTGCATTTATGTAATCTTAACAACAATAAAAACGTATTAATTGAATCTTCCCTCTGATCACTTCTATAGCATAACTACTAGTATACTTACTTGGTAAGAGCATGGCCATACTTTCCTCTGCATCAAAGGAGTTGAGAATGAAATTAAACCATCTAGTGAAGAAGCAATCTGATTGAATGTCTACATCTGTAGCAGGTTTGGCTTTGAGCCTCTCAACAAAGATTAATGGAAGTTGGAGAATTTAGTAGGGAGTAGAGAGGGTCCAGTCTGTGCATTGGCAGAGCATAGAGGACTATGTTGCAGTAGTATAAATGTAATATGCTTGCACAAGCATTTTAGTTGCCTCATTTGTGAGGAAAGGGTGAATCCGGGAGGTATTTTCTAAATGTAGCTAGCAGTCAATATTTAGTTATTCTGAGGTTTAAATCAAACATATCATTACCACTAGGATGTAAGCTTTAGGAGTTAAGGGCAATGTAGCCTTGTCTACATGTATGTTGACAACCCACAGGGTAAAGGAAGGGAATGGCATAGGCAGAAAGATAGTGCTTTCTGTCTTGATCATATTAAATATGAGGAAACAGTATGATATAAATGAAGACATTGACAGATAGTTGAGGACAGGAGATAGAAAGAGAGGTTGGGAGCTCAGAGATATATTTGGATGAAATCAGCATAGAAAATGTGTTATCACATTTAGGGAGACGGAACCAATAGGGAGTACTATGTACTGCTCAGTGGTAGTGTGAGTCCTAAGGGCCAAGACGTAGAGTCTAAGAGCTTGGTCTTCTTTAGAGCCTGAGGTGGGGGAGGATGATGCACAATAGACTGAAACCAGGTTGCAGTCTTTGGGCACACCAAGGTGTGCAGAATGGTTTGATGTTCCAAATCTGCAGACAAGAGAGTAGTTGATAATTGCCAGGGTTGAGGCAGACACGGGTGAGTTCAGAAACCAAGCCAGGGGTTAAGTACCAGAAGACAACAAAGAGACACAGGTGACACGGGTCACGGTACACTGGAAGGTAACAGGGGACATGGGCAGCACCAGAACACAGGATATACCAGGTTACACAGGAATAGACTGGAGGCATGGGGACACAGGAGTCACCGAAGGAACAAGGGAACACAGAAGACACATGAAGACACAGGGGACAGGGGACAATGGAAACACAAGACAGAAACTGATAAAGGGAGTAGGCAGGGAAACAGCATACTGGACAACAAGGGGTTAGAACAGGGACTGAACAGACTATCAGGCAGCAGCCTTCTTCTCAGAAGATTTGGTTTCTTCACCAAAATGAATATCTAGCCGTGGACAATAAACATATCTTTTTCCAATTCCAGGTTTATATTTAGCCGTGTAAATGCTAAAAAAAATTGTTGTTTTTAGTTTTGACCTTTGGTAGACTTGTTTATTGATTGGTTTGCTATTCTGGCTTAGTTAGTTCAAAATCAACCTGTTATACTAGTTGAAATACCTATGCTAGTTATGCAGATCCCACTCAAATTTTGGTCAGATTTTCTGACCCTTTTTGTTTTGTTTTTTGCCAGGAGTTTTTAAAAAAATGTTATTATGTATATTCTGAGGCACCCCCTCCCCCTTGAACCCACCCCTCTCCCATCCCCATGTCTGTCTGTTTAGTTCCCTCCTTGGTCCATCTGATAGTGGACAGGTCAATCAGGTTTTTAACAAGTAATTTATGGAGTCTACACATATGAGTCCAGGTTTCAGCTTTTCAACAACTCTCTGTAAGGACAATGGCTAATCAAGGCTTAACTTTTCTCACTCATAATGTGCAAAGGCTCAATTCCCCAGTTAAGAGGCATTCCAATACTACTATGCCATGAAAGAAGATCATTTAGCATTACAGGAAACTCATTTCTCTACTGATTCTTTTCCCAAATATTTCTATAGAAACTTCCCTCAGATGTATTTAGCCAATGCCAAGGAAAATAAAAAGAGGGGTTGTGTTAGAGTTCTCCAGGTCATTCTCATTCACTCTTCACACTGAACTCAAAGACCATGACAGGCACTTTGTGATGGTAGTAGGAAACTTGGCTGGGTCCCTAGTTTCTATAGTGTGTTACTATGCTCTTACTTCTGGTCAAATGAGATTTTTCCAGGAAATGTTTGAAAAAATGTCAAGGGGCCTTGATTTTGATGGGCGACTCTAACTTGACCCTAGATCAAATATTAGACCAAACTTTCAGACCAACATATAAACATTCCTCTAAGCAAAGCCTGCTGTTTCATTCCTTGCTCCATGACATTGATCTAGTGGATGCATGGAGGGAGCACAATCCATCTACCAGGAATTACACATTTTACACAGAACTAAAACTCTGCCTCACAACTAACGTAGAAAAGTCACTGAGATGGGCCATACATAAATTTTGGGCCAACAAACCTTGCACGCTCCTAGGAATTAAAATAAATTATAGGGCACAAACAACTGCGTTTCCAAAAATCAAGCTGAAAGATTTTGCCAAAACCCAAAATTGGTCTTCTACCAGGTGCTCTATGAAGAACCTAAGTCCAAAGATAGCTCAAAAATTAAAATTTTTTTTTCTAGGCTCCCAATTCTGAGATTACGTAAATACCATGCTAAAATCTTGGATAAAGAATTTACGCCTAAGGAAGTCATGGGAGTCATTCAAAATCTTAAAACTAATAGTTCCCCTGGTCCAGATGGCTTACCCAACCTTTAATATAATACTTTTGGAGAGATATTAGCGAATCACCCTTCAGACTTTTTCAATTTCCTTTTGCAAAGGAAATGAAGTACCTGTAGAAGATAATAAAGCCCTAATTAGTGTTTCCCCAAACCTAGCAAAAAACCCTGATGAAGTCTCTAATCATGTCTCCCCAATTAACTGCGATCCTAAAGCATCCATCAGGATCCTCAGGATACAAAATTACAGGCCTAAAATATTTATCAACAATTTTCTACGCAAAACACTGCAAATGTACTGCTTTTGACTTAAAATACGGACATAAGGACTTCCGGGGGAGGAGTCACCGAGAGCAGCCGCGTCTACACAGCTTCGCTGTGTTCCGAGGCTTAAACACGGAGGCCGAGACCTGGGAGAACACCATCCGTGCCCGGGGCTGGAGAGGACTGCAGCAGGAGGAGAGTGGGCTGCTGGAGACCGCGGTGCCGTGCGAGCAGGCTGATTTTGCATGCGGTAAGGACGGGGAATCGTCTTATGCACGTGGCTGCCAGCTTCTCCATAAGAGCACAGATTGTCAGACACACGCAGACTGTACTGATAAACAAGCTGGAGTGTGTGTAGTAGGCAGATCACCATTGAAGTCTCAAAGTCACCCCAGGGGACACTTAATCCTCAGGGGACGCCAGGCGGCCATTTTGTACACAAGGCACCTTTTATTGTAGAGTACTTACACCCGAATCCATCCTAATTAAGGAAAAGGATCTAAGCCTATTCTACAACATACCCTTCATTAAAAAGCACGTCTGCATTCATTGATCACTATATTTGTGCCTTGTGGAAATTCATTTGCTATACAAATCCTCTACTTTATTTCCTGAGTGCCTGCCTCTCTGACATCCAGTTTCATCATATTCTGACTTCACAGCCAGGCGGCCATCTTATACACATGGCCCCTTGTATTCTAGAGCATTGGCATCCAAATCCAAACCCATCCTCACTAGAGCAGGGGATTTAGGCCCATTTTACAATATAATCTCCATTAACAAGCTCTCCTGCATTTGTTGATCAGTATATTTGTGCTTTGTGGGAATTTATTTGCTATACAAACTTTTTATTACATTTCCTGAGTACCTGATTCTCTGACATCCAGTAGCTTCATATTTCAATTTGAAAGCCAGGCGACCATATTGTATACATGGCACCTTGTATTGCAGAGCATCAGCATCCAAACCCATCCTAACAAGGGAAGAGGATTTAAGCCAATTTTACAACATACTCTTCATTAAAAAGCTCTTCTGCATTCGTTGATCAGTATACTTGTGCCTTATGGGTGTTCATATGCTACACAAATCCTTTACTACATTTGCTGAGTGCCCGAGTCTCTGAAATCCAGTATCATCATATTTTATTCCTATTTCCCTGGGTTTTTCACCACATATGTTATAAAGTGAGGAGGTTAATATTACCAGAAGGAACCTTTTGCCTTAACAGCCTAACTTTACTGTGAATACAACCGGGTTTGGAAAGGAATCTCTTGGCACTGCAGAAGGGACTCTCTTGAAATGTTTATGCTATACGTTTGAAAAGTGCTCTTACTCAGCCTGGCTACATTGCTTTTATGACAGGATTAACTGATTGATTTTTGAATGTTTACACCTGCTTTCCTAAACCTGAGTATCTACTTATTGAAAATACACCTTATTGGGACTTTTTCACAAATTTAGTATACTGTGAGTCTAAAGTTTTCACCAGCCTCCTCTGCTGCATTTACTGAGTATATGAGACTTTGGGGATATTAACATGTGTAGCTAATCTCACAAGATGTGAGGCTCCATCACTGCTGGGCCTTCCGTGTGGATGTATAATAAGGTATTGACTCGGGAAAAAGGAACTTTTTTTGACCGTTCCAAAACCTCTGGTTCTAGTGGAGGGGGTCCCAACACTAGACTCAACACTACTCAGACTTCCATGCCTGGCTTGGAACCCCCTGACTTTACACAAGACGATTCTTCTTCTAACTTCCCTTCTCTAGTGGGTGAAGATAAGGACTCTCCAAGCCCTACAAGTCCTCCACAAACATCCATGGACCCCTCTGAGGTGTGGGACAGAGATGCCTACCTGAAGTCTCTACCTACCAAAGCAGACTTTGAATCGTACCTTGTACGCATCCAAAACTCTTTCCGCTCTGAACTAGCCATTCTTAGATCTGACCTCGGCTCTAGAATAGAGGAGGTTGAACGAACGACAGAAGATCTCTGTACCCACGTACAAAACCATACCCATATTCTTAATGAACACTCAATGCTACTTCAACAACTTATGTACCATCAAGATGACCTAGAGAATCGGAGCCGCCGCAACAACATAAGGATTCGGGGACTTCCAGAATCGATAGAACCAAAGGACCTTCATGCAGCAGCAACGACTTTGTTTAATGAACTCCTCCAGAGGCCTAAGGACAATGGTTTAGAAATTGATCGCATTCATCGAACTCTGGGCCCAAAAAGCCAGGACCCAGACAGACCAAGAGATGTACTCTGCCGAGTCCATTCTTTCCAGCTTAAAGAGCTTATCATGCAGGAAGCCAGGTCACAAGAGGAGTTCACCTTCAATAATCATCCCATCCTGCTCCTAACCAATCTCTCTCGCAACACTCTGGCACTTCGCCGAGCATTAAAACCACTGTTACAAATGTTGAAAGACAAAAACATCAAATACAGGTGGGGCTTCCCATTTCAACTTCTTGCTCACAGAGGTAGCAAATCTGCCACCTTTCACATTCTTGGCGACGTTTGAGCTTCCCCAAGTCACCCTTCCCAATTGGCCTTCGCTCCCCACGATTTTACCCCTCCAGCGAATTCTGAATGGCAGCAAGTACAGAGGAAGTCTAACAGAGACCAGGTGTGCAATTCTTCACAGGTCCCTCTGTGACTGTGGAATAATCTATCAGGGGATTTTGTTGTATCCCCGAAGCATGAGGCCTGGTTGTCCCCTTTTTTAGAGGAACTGGATTGCCTGTCCTCAGAGGTACTTTGTGTGAAGGATTCTCCATTAAGCTGAACTGTTTAGATACTGTTAATAAGGACATAGTTTATGATAATGATTCGTATTAAAAGAGTGCGGATGTATATTTGTACCCTCCCCCGTACAGCTTACATTGGCTATTTCATCCAATACTTTTATTGGCATATAATTATAGGCCTGGTCCAGGTGGTGGGGGGCTCACCCTGACCACCTGAGCTACCCCTTCCAAGGGAATTTGCGCGGATGATCTGCGCTTATTGTTTTTCGTGTTGATTGTTTGTCTTTTTGTTTTGCACACTGTTCTGTCCCCCTGTCTACCCCTCCCCCTAACTTGACCTTCCCCTGAGTTTTTACCCCCTGCCCTTTGGGAATACCTTTACTACTGGGATACTTTGAAAAGGCGCTCTCACTATCACTACGATGGGTCCGGTTAAAGTGGTTACATATAATGTCAAAGGGTTAAATTCTCCCAAAAAACGTTCCTCTATATTGGCAGAATTACATAGGCTGCAGACACAAATAGCTTTCATACAGGAAACCCATTTCCGGGTAGATAGGATCCCGAGATTGGGAAATAAGAAATATCCGATAGCTTATCATAGCTGTTGGCTGAGTAGAGTTAATGGAATCCGCCGTATGGAGGATTTTACCTTCAATTTGAGGGGCACTGGCAAGAAGATGGCTCATACTTGGTATTGTTGGTCATAATTTATGCTTATTACCTGAATACCGGGACCTTGCTTCTTCTAATTGAATATTACATTTGATTCTCATACTTACATTTTTCCCTTTGGCAGCAACCCTCCTCTACTTGGTATACTTTCCCTTCTACTCTTCCCCTCCGTCTCTCTTCCTTTGTGCCCCAACCCCCCCCACACACACACACACCTTTTTGTTATATCATTTAATTATGGTTTTTTTCCTTTTTATTTTTACTTGCGCTTTCATAATTTGTCTCATGTTATAGCTGCAACAAGTGTGCACTAATTTGGTTGGAATACTTTTATGGTTGGTATAATAATATGTGCCGGTTTATTTGGTTTCATTCCAATCCTGTGATACCTTGTATCCCCCTCTACCGGTTTTTATTGTACCCCGTTAAAATTTTAAATAAAGAATGTTTTAAAAAAAATTCGGACACAATCAGACCGCCAGGGAGGTTAAGGAAAGGGGTCCCACATCCACCTCTGTATATCATGTTGTAACTTATCCCAATACCATTTTTGCTTTGTCTGAAATCTTTACCTCTTAAGTCAAGTTAGATCAAGCCTATAAATAAACACACAGCACAGTATAAAAATAGTTTTTAAATTATTTTTGAACTAATATTTACCTTTTCAGAGTTTATTGATGTCCAAAGACCAAATCCAATTCCAATCCACGCAGCACTGTCAAGTCCCCACAACATAATTTGTTTACATTTGACTCTTTGACAGATTCTACAGAGAGAGAGATATATACAAAGAAAAATTTGGTTATCCTAACCCTTTATATGGCAGGTTTACATTGGTATATTTTTTTACACTGGGAAGGTGTCATCACTCATTTTGTTTTTGTGAACAATGTCAGTGGTTACAGACAAAAAGTAAGAAATATCATATCCAATGGATGCATACACAGCAGTAAAATCCCATAAGCAGTTCTAATCATTATCCATTCATCATCCACAAAGAAAATAGGTTTTGAAGTTACACTTTAAAGAATACGCAAACTCCTAAAATGAACTTTTCTGGTATGCTAAGTTTTGGTCTAATAAAATATAATCTGTGTATTTATTTTATAAATGCAGGAAAAACATCCAATGCTCTTCTGTGACTTCTGAATACATCCGTGTTTTCCTAAGAAGTGTAATTATCTGGAACTACAGAATACTGTCCTTATAACAGTGTCTTTTTCTTCAGAGAGGAGCTGAGTAGGCAGGTTTAGATAGTTTAGCAAAGAGCAACTGGGCAGTGCTAACACCAATTATGTTACGCTTGGAGATACATTGCCTCTAGGGGGTGCTACAACCTACACAGGAGTGGTGTGAGTCCTGAGAAGGGCCAAGGCACAAAATGTAAGCGGTAACCAGGTCTTCTCCAGAGCTTCTAGTGGTGAGGATGTTGCACTGCTGGTTACTGCAAGGTTGCTTTTTTGGGCACATCAGGGTGGGCTGGAAGATGCACTGTACGAAATCACTAGGAGGAGGAGAATAGTCAAGAAAGGCCGGGGTTGAGGCAGACAGTGAGCAAGACCGGCTACACAGGGGCCACCACAGACACATAAGAACACAAGTGACACAGGAAGTGAGGAGGCACAGGTGACATGTGAGGCACAGGGATCACTGCACACACAGAAGAACACTGGAACAGCACAAGAGAACAGGCAGGGAAACACCAGACTGGGCAATAGGGGGTTAACACAGGAGCTGGACAGGGAGAGCAATACATTTAACAGCAGGTGTATAGGAAATTCCCAGCAGAGCTTGGGACTAGTGGAGACACGTTGCATGAACACTGAGTGCTGTGTCTGAGCTAGCTAAAAAGCCAGGGATGATTAAGAGAGAATAAACTTTGGGGTGTGCATGTATTGCAGAGCAGTACTACATACTGTATGTTTTTAGATATTATTTTGCACTGACACAGTTCAGAAACATATAATCTAACATCCAGAACTGTTGATTTACTATTTGTTCATCCATGGTCTGTGGTCATGTAAAGATATGTAATAACTATAGCTAAACTGGTAAAAAATTGGAATGCAGACATGATTAAAAATACCAATGTAGGGGGCGTGGCCTGGCCGGCGAGGGAGCTGGCTGTGTAATCTAGGAGCTCCGCGACGCCGACCAGCATCCGCAGCATCTCGGGCATTCTGCACCCATCTATGGGCAAACAGAAGAAAGCGAAGGTGGGGAGGCTTCCCCCTACCCCGGCTCCGCATCCGATGGCAGCTCAAACGTCCATTAGGGCTTATATGGGCGAATCTTCACCGGCGCCATCAGCGGTTTCCAAGATGGCGCCGGCCTCCTCTCCACACACATGGCAGCGGGATGAGAGTGGGCGTCCCTCTGACTCGGAGGACGGGGACTCCCGCTCGCCTGCATGTTTGGCTGCCGGCTTGGATCCAGAGTCCCCGATTGATCCGGAACCAGAGTCTTCAGCCCCGGAAACGGTGAGTCCCTCGCACCACGCTGGGAGACATGACTCCCCTGCAGCTTCTCCCACAGGGGACATGGCCCAGCACGTTGACCCTCAGACCTTACCACCCAGGCCTAGAAGACAGGCCACTACACGGCCAGGGGCTTTATTATCCGCCCGCAACCTACCCTTGGTGGGGCCTGGGGTTGATCTGCCTTTGAATTCCCCTATAGGGGCCGCAGATGGCATAGGCGGCTTTCCGATCACCCCTGGGGAGCTAGGAACAGAGGAGGAGGATAGCAGGGACATGGTCCTGTCAGGCCCACCTGTGAGGGGGAAAAGGGGCTATTCATCACCAGAGGACTTTCACAGTCTTTCCTGGCACCAATACATGCAGTCCTTACCAACTAAAGAGGATTTTCAGAAACTAGTTACTAAAGTGCAAGCGACCTGCCGAGCGGAAATAGGGGCCTTACGCTCTGATTTACAATCATTAGCCAACAGAGTGGATGTGCTAGATGAAAAAGTGCTTCAATCTAAGGAAGATATCTCGGTTCTTTCACATAAAGCTGAAAAAAGTAATCAGAAAATAAGAGAGCTACAGCGTTTGATAGAGGATATGGATAACAAATCCCGCCGGAATAATATTAGAGTGAGAGGCCTTCCTGAGGCAACCCGGGACTCTGACCTTAAACCAGTTCTGCAAGCCTTTTTTACCCGAGTTTTGGGACGCCCACCCCCCCGAGAGGTCCAAATCCACAGGGCTTTCAGGACCTCCAAGCAACCGGGGACTGCGTCCAGACCACGGGATGTTATTTGTCAGTTGGTGGACGCAGATTTGAAAGATGCAATCATGGCTACAGCCAGAAATATGAGAAATTTGGAATTTGATGGAGCCCCGCCACAGTTGTATCAGGACTTATACTGGCAGACCCTGCAACAACGCCGCTTACTTCAACCCTTATTGACTGTACTTAGAGATAACCGTATACCATACAGATGGGGATTCCCCTTTAGCCTCTCTGTGCGTCATGAGGGGAAAACATTCACTTTGCGGTCTCCGGAGGATCTGACTCCCTTCTGCAGAGATTTGGGGATTCCGCGCCCGGGCCTCCCAGGCTTGGAGCAGGAGGATCCCCCATGGCCCCGCTCGCCTCCTTGGCAACAAGTGGTCAACAGGAAAAGATCTAAAGGCTTACACCGGGAGGCCTCAACTTCACCGGACCGGCCCCCACATTCACATCACTAGCGGTGCTCTGCCCTATGGAGTTCCCCTATTGAACTCATGATCCGGATAACTATTTTACAAAATTTTCTCTCCCTCTTGCTGTTGGTTACTGCCTTGCTGGCTACAGTGGGGGATAGTGCTGTTGTTTCTTTTAACTCAGGTATTTGCTCCCCTGAAGAAGTCGGACTCTGAATAACTTTAGAATTACTACCATAGTCATTCTGCCACACACCTTGGGGTACATAGTACATGTGTCATGTTTAATGTAATATTGAAGCCCGAGATTGTCGCGACCCTGGGGGGGGGGCTCGGGACCTCCCCCGGCAGTGGCTGGGGGTGGTGGGACCTCCCCCCAGTGGCCTGTCACTATTTCTGGTCGGCGTTGCCCGACAATATGTTGTTCATTACGATTGGTCTACCTCTTTTGGCCCTCTGGGCGCACGGTCCCTCTGGGAGGGATTGCTCATCTGCCCAACGATTTTGTCCTTTTCCTCTGCTTTGTCAGAGGTGGAGATTGGCGGATGTCAATTCCCCCCTGATCGCCGATAGGCGAAAGTTAACCTGTTGGTTAATCTGGTGTTTTTGGTTTTCTATTTTTTATGTTGTAAATAGGGGGATTTTTGTTGACCCCTTTCTCCCCCCTCTTCTCCTTAACGGTGACACTATTTTGAGCATTGACCAGTTCTATATAATTATTTGCAGGTCTAGACGAGTGCCTGCTTCTATATGGGAGGTTATGGCTGCAGCATTTGATTTCTACTTTGACTGTGATGATGACTAGGATATTGTCTTATAATGTTAAGGGGTTGAATACTAACACAAAGCGAAAACTGGCTCTCAGGGAATTCAAACGCCTGTCTCCGGATGTAATTTTTTTGCAAGAAACCCATTTTGATAGTACGGGCTCGCTTAATTTTGCCTCCAGATCTTATCCTCAATCGTATATGGCTAATTCACCTCGCAGGAAAAAAGCTGGAGTGGCGATCCTCCTGAAAGACTCCCTCAACTTTATCTTATCAAGCTCTGTACTGGATACAGAAGGGAGATATATTATACTGAATGGTACGATACAAGGCATGTCTGTCACATTATGTAATGTTTATGCCCCTAATGTAAGCCAGATCCCATTCTTACGTAAGGTGCTGTCTAAAGTTGGAAAACTTAAACACACTTACTTGATATTGGGGGGGGACTTTAATTTGATCTTCTCCCCCTCTCATGACAGACTCACTTTACTCCATTCCCAACCTTCAGTACAGATGTCCCAGCAGTCCAAACAGTTCCGGCAACTGATCAGGAAGCATCAACTCTTTGATAATTGGCAAGTTCATCACCCCACTGGGAGACAGTACTCTTTCTACTCCCCCCCACATGGGACTCATACCCGTATTGACCATATCTTTACTAACCTCCCTCTTTTGAGAAATAGTATTTCCGTAGAAATTCATCCTATCACTTGGTCGGATCACTCCCCTATTACTCTGGACATAATCCTGTCCCCTAGTTCAGTGAGAATTTGTCACTGGAGGTTAAATGAATTTTTGATCAAGAACCCTGAAACTAAATCCTCCCTAACAGAGAACTTAAAAAATTTTTTCAGGGACAATGAAGGCTCTGTTGCCCACACGTCCACGCTCTGGGAACATAAAACAGTGCTCAGAGGACATTGTATAGCCTTGGGCACCCGCCTTAAGCGAGACGCTAACTTGCAACGCTCCATTGCGACGCAGGCTTTAAGATCTGTTGAGGCAAAATATGCAAAGAAACCGAC